>NW_026967611.1:1500000-1592592 GCF_028390025.1 Pseudophryne corroboree
GCAAGATGCATCCTCATTTCAATGTCTACTGAAATAATACAGGTTGACACCAGGAAACATTAACGCCACTGTATCCTTGCTGCT
The DNA here is from genome assembly GCF_028390025.1 of Pseudophryne corroboree. Classification (NCBI taxonomy): domain Eukaryota; kingdom Metazoa; phylum Chordata; class Amphibia; order Anura; family Myobatrachidae; genus Pseudophryne; species Pseudophryne corroboree. Next base: position 1,500,085 of record NW_026967611.1, read on the forward strand.
TTCTCATGTAGAAGTCTGTTTAATGTGAAAACAAGGTGATATCTAATTAGCACACAGGTAAGGAATTAAGAAAATCTTTATTTAAGGGTGAAGATGTTTCTCACAATATCGTTGCCCCAATGCATCATTGAAATTCAAGCTGGAAAGATGATTTTAATATATCACTTGTACATTTTGTATTGCTCTTCTGGTGACAATGTAGTTTGTTTTTGTCAATTACCATTTTAATAATAGGGTAAAGAAAATTAAGTGGATTTTTGAAAGAAAACAATACTGTCAATATACTATTAAAACAAATTAAAATGGTAAAAGTTATTGTACTTTAAGTAAACATAAAATAGCTAACATATCAATCCCAGTTTTGGATTACTTTAATTAACAAAAAAAAATGCATATAGCAGAGGATAGTTTCAATCTGCCTACCTCTGGGTAATGGGCCCAGCATGCTTCCATTGCAGTACTCTGCTGCACATGTAAGTGCAAGAGATCCTGAAGCACTCACTCATCATGGGAAAGTACCAATGTGTTTCTTCGTTGGTTGATTTAAGAAAATTCTTACAAAAACTCTCCAGATTATTGACTTTTTAAAGTTTTTCTAGGAAACGTTCTAGATGAATGCTTATTAGCCTTTGTCAGTATGTACTTTTTGCAAAGTGTCTGTGTGGCGCAATCGGTTAGTGTGTCTGGCTACTAACCAAAAGGTTGGTGGTTCAATCCCACCCAGGAACATAATTGACCTTGTGATCAGGTTTTGGTGATATTTAAGTAGACAAGTCAAAATTTCAAACCCCCTGTTATGGTGTAGGGTACCTGGCCTTCTCTGATGTAATCAGAGTTAGATTTGATTCAGTGATTTTATAAAAACAGCTAGGAAGCACAATTTAGCAGTGGGTTGCAGAGAAAAATAAATATGCTGGCAAAAAAATCCAATTGAGTGATTAAACAGCTCTTCATTTTCTGGCTTTATTTTTATGCTAACAAATTTGTTCTCTGAAAAGTGTCCACAAAGCCAAGTCTCTGATTAACACCTTTGTAGGGATGGTTTTTCACCTATTACTAAATTAAACTTGCTTCATTGGAAAGGCAGCAAGATGCATCCTCATTTCAATGTCTACTGAAAAAATACAGGTTGACACCAGGAAACATTAACGCCACTGCATCCTTGCTGCTTTCTCATGTAGAAGTCTGTTTAATGTGAAAACAAGGTGATATCTAATTAGCACACAGGTTAGGAATTAAGAAAATCTTTATTTAAGGGTGAAGATGTTTCTCACAAAATTGTTGCCCCAATGCATCATTGAAATTCAAGCTGGAAAGATGATTTTAATATATCACCTGTACATTTTGTATTGCTCTTCTGGTGACAATGTAGTTTGTTTTTGTCAATTACCCTTTTAATAATAGGGTAAAGAAAATTAAGTGGATTTTTTAAAGAAAACAATACTGTCAATATACTATTAAAACAAATTAAAATGGTAAAAGTTATTGTACTTTAAGTGAAAATAAAAGAGCCAAAATATCAATCCCAGTTTTGGATTACTTTAACAAAAAAAAATGCATATAGCAGAGGATAGTTTCAATCTGCCTACCGCTGGGTTATGGGCCCAGCATGCTTCCATTGCTGTACTCTGCTGCACATGTAAGTGCAAGAGATCCTGAAGCACTCACTCATCATGGGAAAGTACCAATGTGTTTCTTCGTTGGTTGATGGAAGAAACATCTTACAAAAACTCTCCAGATTATTGACTTTTTAAAGTTTTTCTAGGAAACGTTTTAGATGAATGCTTATTAGCCTTTGTCAGTATGGACTTTTGCAAAGTGTCTCTGTGGCGCAATCATTTAGTGTGCACGGCGATTAACCAAAAGGTTGGTGGTTCAATCCCACCCAGGGACGTAATTGACCTTGTTATCAGATTTTGGTGATCTTTAAGTAGACAAGTCAAAATTTCAAATCCCCCTGTTCTGGTGTAGGGTACCTGGCCTTCTCTGATGTAATCAGAGTTAGATTTGATTCAGTGATTTTATAAAAACAGCTAGGAAGCACAATTTAGCAGTGGGTTGCAGAGAAAAAGAAATATGCTGGCAAAAAAAATCCAATTGAGTGATTAAACAGCTCTTAATTTTCTGGCTTTATTTTTATGCTAACAAATTTGTTCTCTGAAAAGTGTCCACAAAGCCAAGTCTCTGATTAACACCTTTGTAAGGATGGTTTTTAACCTATTACTAAATTAAACTTGCTTCATTGGAAAGGCAGCAAGATGCATCCTCATTTCAATGTCTACTGAAATAATACAGGTTGACACCAGGAAACATTAACGCCACTGCATCCTTGCTGCTTTCTCATGTGGAAGTCTGTTTAATGTGAAAACAAGGTGATATCTAATTAGCACACAGGTAAGGAATTAAGAAAATCTTTATTTAAGGGTTAAAATGTTTCTCACAAAATCGTTGCCCCAATGCATCATTGAAATTCAAGCTGGAAAGATGATTTTAATATATCACTTGTACATTTTGTATTGCTCTTCTGGTGACAATGTAGTTTGTTTTTGTCAATTACCATTTTAATAATAGGGTAATGAAAATTAAGTGGATTTTTGAAAGAAAACAATACTGTCAATATACTATTAAAACAAATTAAAATGGTAAAAGTTATTGTACTGTAAGTAAAAATAAAAGAGCCAACATATCAATCCCAGTTTTGGATTACTTTAACAAAAAAAAATGCATATAGCAGAGGATAGTTTCAATCTGCCTACCTCTGGGTTATGTGCCCAGCATGCTTCCATTGCTGTACTCTGCTGCACATGTAAGTGTAATAGATCCTGAAGCACTCACTCATCATGGGAAAGTACCAATGTGTTTCTTCATTGGTTGATGGAAGAAACATCTTACAAAAACTCTCCAGATTATTGACTTTTTAAAGTTTTTCTAGGAAACGTTTTAGATGAATGCTTATTAGCCTTTGCCAGTATGTACTTTAGCAAAGTGTCTCTGTGGCGCAATCAGTTAGTGTGTATGGCTATTAACCAAAAGGTTGGTGGTTCAATCCCACCCAGGGACGTAATTGACCTTGTTATCAGATTTTGGTGATCTTTAAGTAGACAAGTCAAAATTTCAAACCCTCTCTTATGGTGTAGGGTACCTGGCCTTCTCTGATGTAATCAGAGTTAGATTTGATTCAGTGATTTTATAAAAACAGCTAGGAAGCACAATTTAGCAGTGGGTTGCAGAGAAAAATAAATATGCTGGCAAAAAAATCCAATTGAGTGATTAAACAGCTCTTCATTTTCTGGCTTTATTTTTATGCTAACAAATTTGTTCTCTGAAAAGTGTCCACAAAGCCAAGTCTCTGATTAACACCTTTGTAAGGATTGTTTTTCACCTATTACTAAATTAAACTTGCTTCATTGGAAAGGCAGCAAGATGCATCCTCATTTCAATGTCTACTGAAATAATACAGGTTGACACCAGGAAACATTAACGCCACTGCATCCTTGCTGCTTTCTCATGTGGAAGTCTGTTTAATGTGAAAACAAGGTGATATCTAATTAGCACACAGGTAAGGAATTAAGAAAATCTTTATTTAAGGGTGAAAATGTTTCTCACAAAATCGTTGCCCCAATACATCATTGAAATTCAAGCAGGAAAGATGATTTTAATATATCACTTGTACATTTTGTATTGCTCTTCTGGTGACAATGTAGTTTGTTTTTGTCAATTACCATTTTAATAATAGGGTAAAGAAAATTAAGTGGATTTTTAAAAGAAAACAATACTTTCAATATACTATTAAAACAAATTAAAATGGTAAAAGTTATTGTACTTTAATGAAAAATAAAAGAGCAAAAATATCAATCCCAGTTTTGGATTACTTTAACAAAAAAAATGCATATAGCAGAGGATAGTTTTAATCTGCCTACCTCTGGGTTATGGGCCCAGCATGCTTCCATTGCAGTACTCTGCTGCACATGTAAGTGCAAGAGATCCTGAAGCACTCACTCATCATGGGAAAGTACCAATGTGTTTCTTCGTTGGTGGATGGAAGAAACATCTTACAAAAACTCTCCAGATTATTGACTTTTTAAAGTTTTTCTAGGAAACGTTTTAGATGAATGCTTATTAGCCTGTGTCAGTATGGACTTTTGCAAAGTGTCTCTGTGGCGCAATCAGTTAGTGTGTATGGCTATAAACCAAAAGGTTGGTGGCTCAATCCCACCCAGGGACGTAATTGACCTTGTTATCAGATTTTGGTGATCTTTAAGTAGACAAGTCAAAATTTCAAATCCCCTCTTATGGTGTAGGGTACCTGGCCTTCTCTGATGTAATCAGAGTTAGATTTGATTCAGTGATTTTATAAAAACAGATAGGAAGCACAATTTAGCAGTGGGTTGCAGAGAAAAAGAAATATGCTGGCAAAAAAAATCAAATTGAGTGATTAAACAGCTCTTAATTTTCTGGCTTTATTTTTATGCTAACAAATTTGTTCTCTGAAAAGTGTCCACAAAGCCAAGTCTCTGATTAACACCTTTGTAAGGATGGTTTTTAACCTATTACTAAATTAAACTTGCTTCATTGGAAAGGCAGCAAGATGCATCCTCATTTCAATGTCTACTGAAATAATACAGGTTGACACCAGGAAACATTAACGCCACTGCATCCTTGCTGCTTTCTCATGTGGAAGTCTGTTTAATGTGAAAACAAGGTGATATCTAATTAGCACACAGGTAAGGAATTAAGAAAATCTTTATTTAAGGGTTAAAATGTTTCTCACAAAATCGTTGCCCCAATGCATCATTGAAATTCAAGCTGGAAAGATGATTTTAATATATCACTTGTACATTTTGTATTGCTCTTCTGGTGACAATGTAGTTTGTTTTTGTCAATTACCATTTTAATAATAGGGTAATGAAAATTAAGTGGATTTTTGAAAGAAAACAATACTGTCAATATACTATTAAAACAAATTAAAATGGTAAAAGTTATTGTACTGTAAGTAAAAATAAAAGAGCCAACATATCAATCCCAGTTTTGGATTACTTTAACAAAAAAAAAATGCATATAGCAGAGGATAGTTTCAATCTGCCTACCTCTGGGTTATGTGCCCAGCATGCTTCCATTGCTGTAATCTGCTGCACATGTAAGTGTAATAGATCCTGAAGCACTCACTCATCATGGGAAAGTACCAATGTGTTTCTTCATTGGTTGATGGAAGAAACATCTTACATAAACTCTCCAGATTATTGACTTTTTAAAGTTTTTCTAGGAAACGTTTTAGATGAATGCTTATTAGCCTTTGTCAGTATGGACTTTTGCAAAGTGTCTCTGTGGCGCAATCAGTTAGTGTGTATGGCTATAAACCAAAAGTTTGGTGGCTCAATCCCACCCAGGGACGTAATTGACCTTGTTATCAGATTTTGGTGATCTTTAAGTAGACAAGTCAAAATTTCAAATCCCCTCTTATGGTGTAGGGTACCTGGCCTTCTCTGATGTAATCAGAGTTAGATTTGATTCAGTGATTTTATAAAAACAGCTAGGAAGCACAATATAGCAGTGGGTTGCAGAGAAAAAGAAATATGCTGGCAGAAAAATCCAATTGAGTGATTAAACAGCTCTTCATTTTCTGCCTTTATTTTTATGCTAACAAATTTGTTCTCTGAAAAGTGTCCACAAAGCCAAGTCTCTGATTAACACCTTTGTAGGGATGGTTTTTCACCTATTACTAAATTAAACTTGCTTCATTGGAAAGGCAGCAAGATGCATCCTCATTTCAATGTCTACTGAAATAATACAGGTTGACACCAGGAAACATTAACGCCACTGCATCCTTGCTGCTTTCTCATGTAGAAGTCTGTTTAATGTGAAAACAAGGTGATATCTAATTAGCACACAGGTAAGGAATTAAGAAAATCTTTATTTAAGGGTGAAGATGTTTCTCACAAAATCGTTGCCCCAATGCATCATTGAAATTCAAGCTGGAAAGATGATTTTAATATATCACTTGTACATTTTGTATTGCTCTTCTGGTGACAATGTAGTTTGTTTTTGTCAATTACCATTTTAATAATAGGGTAAAGAAAATTAAGTGGATTTTTGAAAGAAAACAATACTGTCAATATACTATTAAAACAAATTAAAATGGTAAAAGTTATTGTACTTTAAGTAAACATAAAATAGCTAACATATCAATCCCAGTTTTGGATTACTTTAATTAACAAAAAAAAATGCATATAGCAGAGGATAGTTTCAATCTGCCTACCTCTGGGTAATGGGCCCAGCATGCTTCCATTGCAGTACTCTGCTGCACATGTAAGTGCAAGAGATCCTGAAGCACTCACTCATCATGGGAAAGTACCAATGTGTTTCTTCGTTGGTTGATATAAGAAAATTCTTACAAAAACTCTCCAGATTATTGACTTTTTAAAGTTTTTCTAGGAAACGTTCTAGATGAATGCTTATTAGCCTTTGTCAGTATGTACTTTTTGCAACGTGTCTCTGTGGCGCAATCGGTTAGTGTGTCTGGCTACTAACCAAAAGGTTGGTGGTTCAATCCCACCCAGGGACATAATTGACCTTGTGATCAGGTTTTGGTGATATTTAAGTAGACAAGTCAAAATTTCAAACCCCCTCTTATGGTGTAGGGTACCGGGCCTTCTCTGATGTAATCAGAGTTAGATTTGATTCAGTGATTTTATAAAAACAGCTAGGAAGCACAATTTAGCAGTGGGTTGCAGAGAAAAAGAAATATGCTGGCAAAAAAATCCAATTGAGTGATTAAACAGCTCTTCATTTTCTGGCTTTATTTTTATGCTAACAAATTTGTTCTCTGAAAAGTGTCCACAAAGCCAAGTCTCTGATTAACACCTTTGTAGGGATGGTTTTTCACCTATTACTAAATTAAACTTGCTTCATTGGAAAGGCAGCAAGATGCATCCTCATTTCAATGTCTACTGAAATAATACAGGTTGACACCAGGAAACATTAACGCCACTGCATCCTTGCTGCTTTCTCATGTAGAAGTCTGTTTAATGTGAAAACAAGGTGATATCTAATTAACACACAGGTTAGGAATTAAGAAAATCTTTATTTAAGGGTGAAGATGTTTCTCACAAAATCGTTGCCCCAATGCATCATTGAAATTCAAGCTGGAAAGATGATTTTAATATATCACTTGTACATTTTGTATTGCTCTTCTGGTGACAATGTAGTTTGTTTTTGTCAATTACCCTTTTAATAATAGGGTAAAGAAAATTAAGTGGATTTTTTAAAGAAAACTATACTGTCAATATACTATTAAAACAAATTAAAATGGTAAAAGTTATTGTACTTTAAGTAAAAATAAAAGAGCAAAAATATCAATCCCAGTTTTGATTACTTAAATTAAAAAAAAAATGCATATAGCAAAGGATAGTTTCAATCTGCCTACCTCTGGGTTATGGGCCCTGTATGCTTCCATTGCAGTACTCTGCTGTACATGTAAGTGCAAGAGATCCTGAAGCACTCACTCATCATGGGAAAGTACCAATGTGTTTCTTCATTGGTTGATGGAAGAAACATCTTACAAAAACTCTCCAGATTATTGACTTTTTAAAGTTTTTCTAGGAAACGTTCTAGATGTATGCTTATTAGACTTTGTCAGTATGTACTTTTTGCAAAGTGTCTCTGTGGCGCAATCGGTTAGTGTGTCCGGCTACTAACCAAAAGGTTGGTGGTTCAATCCCAACCAGGGACGTAATTGACATTGTTATCAGATTTTGGTGATCTTTAAGTAGACAAGTCAACATTTCAAACCCCCTGTTATGGTGTAGGGTACCTGGCCTTCTCTGATGTAATCAGAGTTAGATTTGATTCAGTGATTTTATAAAAACAGCTAGGAAGCACAATTTAGCAGTGGGTTGCAGAGAAAAAGAAATATGCTGGCAAAAAAAATCCAATTGAGTGATTAAACAGCTCTTCATTTTCTGGCTTTATTTTTATGCTAACAAATTTGTTCTTTGAAAAGTGTCCACAAAGCCAAGTCTCTGATTAACACCTTTGTAGGGATGGTTTTTCACCTATTACTAAATTAAACTTGCTTCATTGGAAAGGCAGCAAGATGCATCCTCATTTCAATGTCTACTGAAATAATACAGGTTGACACCAGGAAACATTAACGCCACTGCATCCTTGCTGCTTTCTCATGTAGAAGTCTGTTTAATGTGAAAACAAGGTGATATCTAATTAGCACACAGGTTAGGAATTAAGAAAATCTTTATTTAAGGGTGAAGATGTTTCTCACAAAATTGTTGCCCCAATGCATCATTGAAATTCAAGCTGGAAAGATGATTTTAATATATCACTTGTACATTTTGTATTGCTCTTCTGGTGACAATGTAGTTTGTTTTTGTCAATTACCCTTTTAATAATAGGGTAAAGAAAATTAAGTGGATTTTTTAAAGAAAACTATACTGTCAATATACTATTAAAACAAATTAAAATGGTAAAAGTTATTGTACTTTAAGTAAAAATAAAAGAGCAAAAATATCAATCCCAGTTTTGATTACTTAAATTAACAAAAAAAATGCATATAGCAAAGGATAGTTTCAATCTGCCTACCTCTGGGTTATGGGCCCAGCATGCTTCCATTGCAGTACTCTGCTGCACATGTAAGTGCAAGAGATCCTGAAGCACTCACTCATCATGGGAAAGTACCAATGTGTTTCTTCGTTGGTTGATGGAAGAAACATCTTACAAAAACTCTCCAGATTATTGACTTTTTAAAGTTTTTCTAGGAAACGTTCTAGATGTATGCTTATTAGCCTTTGTCAGTATGTACTTTTTGCAAAGTGTCTCTGTGGCGCAATCGGTTAGTGTGTCTGGCTACTAACCAAAAGGTTGGTGGTTCAATCCCACCCAGGGATGTAATTGACCTTGTTATCAGATTTTGGTGATCTTTAAGTAGACAAGTCAAAATTTCAAACCCCCTGTTATGGTGTAGGGTACCTGGCCTTCTCTGATGTAATCAGAGTTAGATTTGATTCATTGATTTTATAAAAACAGCTAGGAAGCACAATTTAGCAGTGGGTTGCAGAGAAAAAGAAATATGCTGGCAAAAAAAATCCAATTGAGTGATGAAACAGCTCTTCATTTTCTGGCTTTATTTTTATGCTAACAAATTTGTTCTCTGAAAAGTGTCCACAAAGCCAAGTCTCTGATTAACACCTTTGTAGGGATGGTTTTTCACCTATTACTAAATTAAACTTGCTTCATTGGAAAGGCAGCAAGATGCATCCTCATTTCAATGTCTACTGAAATAATACAGGTTGACACCAGGAAACATTAACGCCACTGCATCCTTGCTGCTTTCTCATGTAGAAGTCTGTTTAATGTGAAAACAAGGTGATATCTAATTAGCACACAGGTAAGGAATTAAGAAAATCTTTATTTAAGGGTGAAGATGTTTCTCACAAAATCGTTGCCCCAATGCATCATTGAAATTCAAGCTGGAAAGATGATTTTAATATATCACTTGTACATTTTGTATTGCTCTTCTGGTGACAATGTAGTTTGTTTTTGTCAATTACCCTTTTAATAATAGGGTAAAGAAAATTAAGTGGATTTTTTTAAGGAAAACTATACTGTCAATATACTATTAAAACAAATTAAAATGGTAAAAGTTATTGTACTTTAAGTAAAAATAAAAGAGCAAAAATATCAATCCCAGTTTTGATTACTTAAATTAACAAAAAAAAATGCATATAGCAAAGGATAGTTTCAATCTGCCTACCTCTGGGTTATGGGCCCAGCATGCTTCCATTGCAGTACTCTGCTGCACATGTAAGTGCAAGAGATCCTGAAGCACTCACTCATCATGGGAAAGTACCAATGTGTTTCTTCGTTGGTTGATGGAAGAAACATCTTACAAAAACTCTCCAGATTATTGACTTTTTAAAGTTTTTCTAGGAAACGTTCCAGATGTATGCTTATTAGCCTTTGTCAGTATGTACTTTTTCCAAAGTGTCTCTGTGGCGCAATCGGTTAGTGTGTCTGGCTACTAACCGAAAGGTTGGTGGTTCAATCCCACCCAGGGACGTAATTGACCTTGTTATCAGATTTTGGTGATCTTTAAGTAGACAAGTCAAAATTTCAAACCCCCCGTTATGGTGTAGGGTACCTGGCCTTCTCTGATGTAATCAGAGTTAGATTTGATTCAGTGATTTTATAAAAACAGATAGGAAGCACAATTTAGCAGTGGGTTGCAGAGAAAAAGAAATATGCTGGCAAAAAAAATCCAATTGAGTGATTAAACAGCTCTTCATTTTCTGGCTTTATTTTTATGCTAACAAATTTGTTCTCTGAAAAGTGTCCACAAAGCCAAGTCTCTGATTAACACCTTTGTAGGGATGGTTTTTCACCTATTACTAAATTAAACTTGCTTCATTGGAAAGGCAGCAAGATGCATCCTCATTTCTATTTCTACTGAAATAATACAGGTTGACACCAGGAAACATTAACGCCACTGCATCCTTGCTGCTTTCTCATGTAGAAGTCTGTTTAATGTGAAAACAAGGTGATATCTAATTAGCACACAGGTTAGGAATTAAGAAAATCTTTATTTAAGGGTGAAGATGTTTCTCACAAAATTGTTGCCCCAATGCATCATTGAAATTCAAGCTGGAAAGATGATTTTAATATATCACCTGTACATTTTGTATTGCTCTTCTGGTGACAATGTAGTTTGTTTTTGTCAATTACCCTTTTAATAATAGGGTAAAGAAAATTAAGTGGATTTTTTAAAGAAAACAATACTGTCAATATACTATTAAAACAAATTAAAATGGTAAAAGTTATTGTACTTTAAGTGAAAATAAAAGAGCCAAAATATCAATCCCAGTTTTGGATTACTTTAACAAAAAAAAATGCATATAGCAGAGGATAGTTTCAATCTGCCTACCGCTGGGTTATGGGCCCAGCATGCTTCCATTGCTGTACTCTGCTGCACATGTAAGTGCAAGAGATCCTGAAGCACTCACTCATCATGGGAAAGTACCAATGTGTTTCTTCGTTGGTTGATGGAAGAAACATCTTACAAAAACTCTCCAGATTATTGACTTTTTAAAGTTTTTCTAGGAAACGTTTTAGATGAATGCTTATTAGCCTTTGTCAGTATGGACTTTTGCAAAGTGTCTCTGTGGCGCAATCATTTAGTGTGCACGGCGATTAACCAAAAGGTTGGTGGTTCAATCCCACCCAGGGACGTAATTGACCTTGTTATCAGATTTTGGTGATCTTTAAGTAGACAAGTCAAAATTTCAAATCCCCCTGTTCTGGTGTAGGGTACCTGGCCTTCTCTGATGTAATCAGAGTTAGATTTGATTCAGTGATTTTATAAAAACAGCTAGGAAGCACAATTTAGCAGTGGGTTGCAGAGAAAAAGAAATATGCTGGCAAAAAAAATCCAATTGAGTGATTAAACAGCTCTTAATTTTCTGGCTTTATTTTTATGCTAACAAATTTGTTCTCTGAAAAGTGTCCACAAAGCCAAGTCTCTGATTAACACCTTTGTAAGGATGGTTTTTAACCTATTACTAAATTAAACTTGCTTCATTGGAAAGGCAGCAAGATGCATCCTCATTTCAATGTCTACTGAAATAATACAGGTTGACACCAGGAAACATTAACGCCACTGCATCCTTGCTGCTTTCTCATGTGGAAGTCTGTTTAATGTGAAAACAAGGTGATATCTAATTAGCACACAGGTAAGGAATTAAGAAAATCTTTATTTAAGGGTTAAAATGTTTCTCACAAAATCGTTGCCCCAATGCATCATTGAAATTCAAGCTGGAAAGATGATTTTAATATATCACTTGTACATTTTGTATTGCTCTTCTGGTGACAATGTAGTTTGTTTTTGTCAATTACCATTTTAATAATAGGGTAATGAAAATTAAGTGGATTTTTGAAAGAAAACAATACTGTCAATATACTATTAAAACAAATTAAAATGGTAAAAGTTATTGTACTGTAAGTAAAAATAAAAGAGCCAACATATCAATCCCAGTTTTGGATTACTTTAACAAAAAAAAATGCATATAGCAGAGGATAGTTTCAATCTGCCTACCTCTGGGTTATGTGCCCAGCATGCTTCCATTGCTGTACTCTGCTGCACATGTAAGTGTAATAGATCCTGAAGCACTCACTCATCATGGGAAAGTACCAATGTGTTTCTTCATTGGTTGATGGAAGAAACATCTTACAAAAACTCTCCAGATTATTGACTTTTTAAAGTTTTTCTAGGAAACGTTTTAGATGAATGCTTATTAGCCTTTGCCAGTATGTACTTTAGCAAAGTGTCTCTGTGGCGCAATCAGTTAGTGTGTATGGCTATTAACCAAAAGGTTGGTGGTTCAATCCCACCCAGGGACGTAATTGACCTTGTTATCAGATTTTGGTGATCTTTAAGTAGACAAGTCAAAATTTCAAACCCTCTCTTATGGTGTAGGGTACCTGGCCTTCTCTGATGTAATCAGAGTTAGATTTGATTCAGTGATTTTATAAAAACAGCTAGGAAGCACAATTTAGCAGTGGGTTGCAGAGAAAAATAAATATGCTGGCAAAAAAATCCAATTGAGTGATTAAACAGCTCTTCATTTTCTGGCTTTATTTTTATGCTAACAAATTTGTTCTCTGAAAAGTGTCCACAAAGCCAAGTCTCTGATTAACACCTTTGTAAGGATTGTTTTTCACCTATTACTAAATTAAACTTGCTTCATTGGAAAGGCAGCAAGATGCATCCTCATTTCAATGTCTACTGAAATAATACAGGTTGACACCAGGAAACATTAACGCCACTGCATCCTTGCTGCTTTCTCATGTGGAAGTCTGTTTAATGTGAAAACAAGGTGATATCTAATTAGCACACAGGTAAGGAATTAAGAAAATCTTTATTTAAGGGTGAAAATGTTTCTCACAAAATCGTTGCCCCAATACATCATTGAAATTCAAGCAGGAAAGATGATTTTAATATATCACTTGTACATTTTGTATTGCTCTTCTGGTGACAATGTAGTTTGTTTTTGTCAATTACCATTTTAATAATAGGGTAAAGAAAATTAAGTGGATTTTTAAAAGAAAACAATACTTTCAATATACTATTAAAACAAATTAAAATGGTAAAAGTTATTGTACTTTAATGAAAAATAAAAGAGCAAAAATATCAATCCCAGTTTTGGATTACTTTAACAAAAAAAATGCATATAGCAGAGGATAGTTTTAATCTGCCTACCTCTGGGTTATGGGCCCAGCATGCTTCCATTGCAGTACTCTGCTGCACATGTAAGTGCAAGAGATCCTGAAGCACTCACTCATCATGGGAAAGTACCAATGTGTTTCTTCGTTGGTGGATGGAAGAAACATCTTACAAAAACTCTCCAGATTATTGACTTTTTAAAGTTTTTCTAGGAAACGTTTTAGATGAATGCTTATTAGCCTGTGTCAGTATGGACTTTTGCAAAGTGTCTCTGTGGCGCAATCAGTTAGTGTGTATGGCTATAAACCAAAAGGTTGGTGGCTCAATCCCACCCAGGGACGTAATTGACCTTGTTATCAGATTTTGGTGATCTTTAAGTAGACAAGTCAAAATTTCAAATCCCCTCTTATGGTGTAGGGTACCTGGCCTTCTCTGATGTAATCAGAGTTAGATTTGATTCAGTGATTTTATAAAAACAGATAGGAAGCACAATTTAGCAGTGGGTTGCAGAGAAAAAGAAATATGCTGGCAAAAAAAATCAAATTGAGTGATTAAACAGCTCTTAATTTTCTGGCTTTATTTTTATGCTAACAAATTTGTTCTCTGAAAAGTGTCCACAAAGCCAAGTCTCTGATTAACACCTTTGTAAGGATGGTTTTTAACCTATTACTAAATTAAACTTGCTTCATTGGAAAGGCAGCAAGATGCATCCTCATTTCAATGTCTACTGAAATAATACAGGTTGACACCAGGAAACATTAACGCCACTGCATCCTTGCTGCTTTCTCATGTGGAAGTCTGTTTAATGTGAAAACAAGGTGATATCTAATTAGCACACAGGTAAGGAATTAAGAAAATCTTTATTTAAGGGTTAAAATGTTTCTCACAAAATCGTTGCCCCAATGCATCATTGAAATTCAAGCTGGAAAGATGATTTTAATATATCACTTGTACATTTTGTATTGCTCTTCTGGTGACAATGTAGTTTGTTTTTGTCAATTACCATTTTAATAATAGGGTAATGAAAATTAAGTGGATTTTTGAAAGAAAACAATACTGTCAATATACTATTAAAACAAATTAAAATGGTAAAAGTTATTGTACTGTAAGTAAAAATAAAAGAGCCAACATATCAATCCCAGTTTTGGATTACTTTAACAAAAAAAAAATGCATATAGCAGAGGATAGTTTCAATCTGCCTACCTCTGGGTTATGTGCCCAGCATGCTTCCATTGCTGTAATCTGCTGCACATGTAAGTGTAATAGATCCTGAAGCACTCACTCATCATGGGAAAGTACCAATGTGTTTCTTCATTGGTTGATGGAAGAAACATCTTACATAAACTCTCCAGATTATTGACTTTTTAAAGTTTTTCTAGGAAACGTTTTAGATGAATGCTTATTAGCCTTTGTCAGTATGGACTTTTGCAAAGTGTCTCTGTGGCGCAATCAGTTAGTGTGTATGGCTATAAACCAAAAGTTTGGTGGCTCAATCCCACCCAGGGACGTAATTGACCTTGTTATCAGATTTTGGTGATCTTTAAGTAGACAAGTCAAAATTTCAAATCCCCTCTTATGGTGTAGGGTACCTGGCCTTCTCTGATGTAATCAGAGTTAGATTTGATTCAGTGATTTTATAAAAACAGCTAGGAAGCACAATATAGCAGTGGGTTGCAGAGAAAAAGAAATATGCTGGCAGAAAAATCCAATTGAGTGATTAAACAGCTCTTCATTTTCTGCCTTTATTTTTATGCTAACAAATTTGTTCTCTGAAAAGTGTCCACAAAGCCAAGTCTCTGATTAACACCTTTGTAGGGATGGTTTTTCACCTATTACTAAATTAAACTTGCTTCATTGGAAAGGCAGCAAGATGCATCCTCATTTCAATGTCTACTGAAATAATACAGGTTGACACCAGGAAACATTAACGCCACTGCATCCTTGCTGCTTTCTCATGTAGAAGTCTGTTTAATGTGAAAACAAGGTGATATCTAATTAGCACACAGGTAAGGAATTAAGAAAATCTTTATTTAAGGGTGAAGATGTTTCTCACAAAATCGTTGCCCCAATGCATCATTGAAATTCAAGCTGGAAAGATGATTTTAATATATCACTTGTACATTTTGTATTGCTCTTCTGGTGACAATGTAGTTTGTTTTTGTCAATTACCATTTTAATAATAGGGTAAAGAAAATTAAGTGGATTTTTGAAAGAAAACAATACTGTCAATATACTATTAAAACAAATTAAAATGGTAAAAGTTATTGTACTTTAAGTAAACATAAAATAGCTAACATATCAATCCCAGTTTTGGATTACTTTAATTAACAAAAAAAAATGCATATAGCAGAGGATAGTTTCAATCTGCCTACCTCTGGGTAATGGGCCCAGCATGCTTCCATTGCAGTACTCTGCTGCACATGTAAGTGCAAGAGATCCTGAAGCACTCACTCATCATGGGAAAGTACCAATGTGTTTCTTCGTTGGTTGATATAAGAAAATTCTTACAAAAACTCTCCAGATTATTGACTTTTTAAAGTTTTTCTAGGAAACGTTCTAGATGAATGCTTATTAGCCTTTGTCAGTATGTACTTTTTGCAACGTGTCTCTGTGGCGCAATCGGTTAGTGTGTCTGGCTACTAACCAAAAGGTTGGTGGTTCAATCCCACCCAGGGACATAATTGACCTTGTGATCAGGTTTTGGTGATATTTAAGTAGACAAGTCAAAATTTCAAACCCCCTCTTATGGTGTAGGGTACCGGGCCTTCTCTGATGTAATCAGAGTTAGATTTGATTCAGTGATTTTATAAAAACAGCTAGGAAGCACAATTTAGCAGTGGGTTGCAGAGAAAAAGAAATATGCTGGCAAAAAAATCCAATTGAGTGATTAAACAGCTCTTCATTTTCTGGCTTTATTTTTATGCTAACAAATTTGTTCTCTGAAAAGTGTCCACAAAGCCAAGTCTCTGATTAACACCTTTGTAGGGATGGTTTTTCACCTATTACTAAATTAAACTTGCTTCATTGGAAAGGCAGCAAGATGCATCCTCATTTCAATGTCTACTGAAATAATACAGGTTGACACCAGGAAACATTAACGCCACTGCATCCTTGCTGCTTTCTCATGTAGAAGTCTGTTTAATGTGAAAACAAGGTGATATCTAATTAACACACAGGTTAGGAATTAAGAAAATCTTTATTTAAGGGTGAAGATGTTTCTCACAAAATCGTTGCCCCAATGCATCATTGAAATTCAAGCTGGAAAGATGATTTTAATATATCACTTGTACATTTTGTATTGCTCTTCTGGTGACAATGTAGTTTGTTTTTGTCAATTACCCTTTTAATAATAGGGTAAAGAAAATTAAGTGGATTTTTTAAAGAAAACTATACTGTCAATATACTATTAAAACAAATTAAAATGGTAAAAGTTATTGTACTTTAAGTAAAAATAAAAGAGCAAAAATATCAATCCCAGTTTTGATTACTTAAATTAAAAAAAAAATGCATATAGCAAAGGATAGTTTCAATCTGCCTACCTCTGGGTTATGGGCCCTGTATGCTTCCATTGCAGTACTCTGCTGTACATGTAAGTGCAAGAGATCCTGAAGCACTCACTCATCATGGGAAAGTACCAATGTGTTTCTTCATTGGTTGATGGAAGAAACATCTTACAAAAACTCTCCAGATTATTGACTTTTTAAAGTTTTTCTAGGAAACGTTCTAGATGTATGCTTATTAGACTTTGTCAGTATGTACTTTTTGCAAAGTGTCTCTGTGGCGCAATCGGTTAGTGTGTCCGGCTACTAACCAAAAGGTTGGTGGTTCAATCCCAACCAGGGACGTAATTGACATTGTTATCAGATTTTGGTGATCTTTAAGTAGACAAGTCAACATTTCAAACCCCCTGTTATGGTGTAGGGTACCTGGCCTTCTCTGATGTAATCAGAGTTAGATTTGATTCAGTGATTTTATAAAAACAGCTAGGAAGCACAATTTAGCAGTGGGTTGCAGAGAAAAAGAAATATGCTGGCAAAAAAAATCCAATTGAGTGATTAAACAGCTCTTCATTTTCTGGCTTTATTTTTATGCTAACAAATTTGTTCTTTGAAAAGTGTCCACAAAGCCAAGTCTCTGATTAACACCTTTGTAGGGATGGTTTTTCACCTATTACTAAATTAAACTTGCTTCATTGGAAAGGCAGCAAGATGCATCCTCATTTCAATGTCTACTGAAATAATACAGGTTGACACCAGGAAACATTAACGCCACTGCATCCTTGCTGCTTTCTCATGTAGAAGTCTGTTTAATGTGAAAACAAGGTGATATCTAATTAGCACACAGGTTAGGAATTAAGAAAATCTTTATTTAAGGGTGAAGATGTTTCTCACAAAATTGTTGCCCCAATGCATCATTGAAATTCAAGCTGGAAAGATGATTTTAATATATCACTTGTACATTTTGTATTGCTCTTCTGGTGACAATGTAGTTTGTTTTTGTCAATTACCCTTTTAATAATAGGGTAAAGAAAATTAAGTGGATTTTTTAAAGAAAACTATACTGTCAATATACTATTAAAACAAATTAAAATGGTAAAAGTTATTGTACTTTAAGTAAAAATAAAAGAGCAAAAATATCAATCCCAGTTTTGATTACTTAAATTAACAAAAAAAATGCATATAGCAAAGGATAGTTTCAATCTGCCTACCTCTGGGTTATGGGCCCAGCATGCTTCCATTGCAGTACTCTGCTGCACATGTAAGTGCAAGAGATCCTGAAGCACTCACTCATCATGGGAAAGTACCAATGTGTTTCTTCGTTGGTTGATGGAAGAAACATCTTACAAAAACTCTCCAGATTATTGACTTTTTAAAGTTTTTCTAGGAAACGTTCTAGATGTATGCTTATTAGCCTTTGTCAGTATGTACTTTTTGCAAAGTGTCTCTGTGGCGCAATCGGTTAGTGTGTCTGGCTACTAACCAAAAGGTTGGTGGTTCAATCCCACCCAGGGATGTAATTGACCTTGTTATCAGATTTTGGTGATCTTTAAGTAGACAAGTCAAAATTTCAAACCCCCTGTTATGGTGTAGGGTACCTGGCCTTCTCTGATGTAATCAGAGTTAGATTTGATTCATTGATTTTATAAAAACAGCTAGGAAGCACAATTTAGCAGTGGGTTGCAGAGAAAAAGAAATATGCTGGCAAAAAAAATCCAATTGAGTGATGAAACAGCTCTTCATTTTCTGGCTTTATTTTTATGCTAACAAATTTGTTCTCTGAAAAGTGTCCACAAAGCCAAGTCTCTGATTAACACCTTTGTAGGGATGGTTTTTCACCTATTACTAAATTAAACTTGCTTCATTGGAAAGGCAGCAAGATGCATCCTCATTTCAATGTCTACTGAAATAATACAGGTTGACACCAGGAAACATTAACGCCACTGCATCCTTGCTGCTTTCTCATGTAGAAGTCTGTTTAATGTGAAAACAAGGTGATATCTAATTAGCACACAGGTAAGGAATTAAGAAAATCTTTATTTAAGGGTGAAGATGTTTCTCACAAAATCGTTGCCCCAATGCATCATTGAAATTCAAGCTGGAAAGATGATTTTAATATATCACTTGTACATTTTGTATTGCTCTTCTGGTGACAATGTAGTTTGTTTTTGTCAATTACCCTTTTAATAATAGGGTAAAGAAAATTAAGTGGATTTTTTTAAGGAAAACTATACTGTCAATATACTATTAAAACAAATTAAAATGGTAAAAGTTATTGTACTTTAAGTAAAAATAAAAGAGCAAAAATATCAATCCCAGTTTTGATTACTTAAATTAACAAAAAAAAATGCATATAGCAAAGGATAGTTTCAATCTGCCTACCTCTGGGTTATGGGCCCAGCATGCTTCCATTGCAGTACTCTGCTGCACATGTAAGTGCAAGAGATCCTGAAGCACTCACTCATCATGGGAAAGTACCAATGTGTTTCTTCGTTGGTTGATGGAAGAAACATCTTACAAAAACTCTCCAGATTATTGACTTTTTAAAGTTTTTCTAGGAAACGTTCCAGATGTATGCTTATTAGCCTTTGTCAGTATGTACTTTTTCCAAAGTGTCTCTGTGGCGCAATCGGTTAGTGTGTCTGGCTACTAACCGAAAGGTTGGTGGTTCAATCCCACCCAGGGACGTAATTGACCTTGTTATCAGATTTTGGTGATCTTTAAGTAGACAAGTCAAAATTTCAAACCCCCCGTTATGGTGTAGGGTACCTGGCCTTCTCTGATGTAATCAGAGTTAGATTTGATTCAGTGATTTTATAAAAACAGATAGGAAGCACAATTTAGCAGTGGGTTGCAGAGAAAAAGAAATATGCTGGCAAAAAAAATCCAATTGAGTGATTAAACAGCTCTTCATTTTCTGGCTTTATTTTTATGCTAACAAATTTGTTCTCTGAAAAGTGTCCACAAAGCCAAGTCTCTGATTAACACCTTTGTAGGGATGGTTTTTCACCTATTACTAAATTAAACTTGCTTCATTGGAAAGGCAGCAAGATGCATCCTCATTTCTATTTCTACTGAAATAATACAGGTTGACACCAGGAAACATTAACGCCACTGCATCCTTGCTGCTTTCTCATGTAGAAGTCTGTTTAATGTGAAAACAAGGTGATATCTAATTAGCACACAGGTAAGGAATTAAGAAAATCTTTGCTCTTCTGGTGACAATGTAGTTTGTTTTTGTCAATTACCCTTTTAATAATAGGGTAAAGAAAATTAAGTGGATTTTTTAAAGAAAACTATACTGTCAATATACTATTAAAACAAATTAAAATGGTAAAAGTTATTGTACTTTAAGTAAAAATAAAAGAGCAAAAATATCAATCCCAGTTTTGATTACTTAAATTAACAAAAAAAATGCATATAGCAAAGGATAGTTTCAATCTGCCTACCTCTGGGTTATGGGCCCTGTATGCTTCCATTGCAGTACTCTGCTGCACATGTAAGTGCAAGAGATCCTGAAGCACTCACTCATCATGGGAAAGTACCAATGTGTTTCTTCATTGGTTGATGGAAGAAACATCTTACAAAAACTCTCCAGATTATTGACTTTTTAAAGTTTTTCTAGGAAACGTTCTAGATGTATGCTTATTAGCCTTTGTCAGAATGTATTTTTAGCGAAGTGTCTCTGTGGCGCAATCGGTTAGTGTATCCGGCTACTAACCAAAAGGTTGGTGGTTCAATCCCACCCAGGGACGTAATTGACCTTGTTATCAGATTTTGGTGATCTTTAAGTAGACAAGTCAAAATTTCAAACCCCCTGTTATGGTGTAGGGTACCTGGCCTTTTCTGATGTAATCAGAGTTAGATTTGATTCAGTGATTTAATAAAAACAGCTAGGAAGCACAATTTAGCAGTGGGTTGCAGAGAAAAAGAAATATGCTGGCAAAAAAAATCCAATTGAGTGATTAAACAGCTCTTCATTTTCTGGCTTTATTTTTATGCTAACAAATTTGTTCTTTGAAAAGTGTCCACAAAGCCAAGTCTCTGATTAACACCTTTGTAGGGATGGTTTTTCACCTATTGCTAAATTAAACTTGCTTCATTGGAAAGGCAGCAAGATGCATCCTCATTTCAATGTCTACTGAAATAATACAGGTTGACACCAGGAAACATTAAC
The DNA here is from genome assembly GCF_028390025.1 of Pseudophryne corroboree. Taxonomy (NCBI): domain Eukaryota; kingdom Metazoa; phylum Chordata; class Amphibia; order Anura; family Myobatrachidae; genus Pseudophryne; species Pseudophryne corroboree. Next base: position 1,520,984 of record NW_026967611.1, read on the forward strand.
GCCACTGCATCCTTGCTGCTTTCTCATGTAGAAGTCTGTTTAATGTGAAAACAAGGTGATATCTAATTAGCACACAGGTAAGGAATTAAGAAAATCTTTATTTAAGGGTGAAGATGTTTCTCACAAAATCGTTGCCCCAATGCATCATTGAAATTCAAGCTGGAAAGATGATTTTAATATATCACTTGTACATTTTGTATTGCTCTTCTGGTGACAATGTAGTTTGTTTTTGTCAATTACCCTTTTAATAATAGGGTAAAGAAAATTAAGTGGATTTTTTAAAGAAAACTATACTGTCAATATACTATTAAAACAAATTAAAATGGTAAAAGTTATTGTACTTTAAGTAAAAATAAAAGAGCAAAAATATCAATCCCAGTTTTGATTACTTAAATTAACAAAAAAAATGCATATAGCAAAGGATAGTTTCAATCTGCCTACCTCTGGGTTATGGGCCCTGTATGCTTCCATTGCAGTACTCTGCTGCACATGTAAGTGCAAGAGATCCTGAAGCACTCACTCATCATGGGAAAGTACCAATGTGTTTCTTCGTTGGTTGATGGAAGAAACATCTTACAAAAACTCTCCAGATTATTGACTTTTTAAAGTTTTTCTAGGAAACGTTCTAGATGTATGCTTATTAGAATTTGTCAGTATGTACATTTTGCAAAGTGTCTCTGTGGCGCAATCGGTTAGTGTGTCCGGCTACTAACCAAAAGGTTGGTGGTTCAATCCCAACCAGGGACGTAATTGATCTTGTTATCAGATTTTGGTGATCTTTAAGTAGACAAGTCAAAATTTCAAACCCCCTGTTATGGTGTAGGGTACCTGGCCTTCTCTGATGTAATCAGAGTTAGATTTGATTCAGTGATTTTATAAAAACAGCTAGGAAGCACAATTTAGCAGTGGGTTGCAGAGAAAAAGAAATATGCTGGCAAAAAAAATCCAATTGAGTGATTAAACAGTTCTTCATTTTCTGGCTTTATTTTTATGCTAACAAATTTGTTCTTTGAAAAGTGTCCACAAAGCCAAGTCTCTGATTAACACCTTTGTAGGGATGGTTTTTCACCTATTACTAAATTAAACTTGCTTCATTGGAAAGGCAGCAAGATGCATCCTCATTTCAATGTCTACTGAAATAATACAGGTTGACACCAGGAAACATTAACGCCACTGTATCCTTGCTGCTTTCTCATGTGGAAGTCTGTTTAATGTGAAAACAAGGTGATATCTAATTAGCACACAGGTAAGGAATTAAGAAAATCTTTATTTAAGGGTGAAGATGTTTCTCACAAAATCGTTGCCCCAATGCATCATTGAAATTCAAGCTGGAAAGATGATTTTAATATATCACTTGTACATTTTGTATTGCTCTTCTGGTGACAATGTAGTTTGTTTTTGTCAATTACCATTTTAATAATAGGGTAAAGAAAATTAAGTGGATTTTTGAAAGAAAACAATACTGTCAATATACTATTAAAACAAATTAAAATGGTAAAAGTTATTGTACTTTAAGTAAAAATAAAAGAGCCAAAATATCAATCCCAGTTTTGGATTACTTTAATTAACAAAAAAAATGCATATGGCAGAGGATAGTTTTAATCTGCCTACCTCTGGGTTATGGGCCCAGCATGCTTCCATTGCAGTACTCTGCTGCACATGTAAGTGCAAGAGATCCTGAAGCACTCAGTCATCATGGGAAAGTACCAATGTGTTTCTTCGTTGGTTGATGGAAGAAACATCTTACAAAAACTCTCCAGATTATTGACTTTTTAAAGTTTTTCTAGGAAACGTTCTAGATGTATGCTTATTAGCCTTTGTCAGTATGTACTTTTTGCAAAGTGTCTCTGTGGCGCAATCGGTTAGTGTGTCCGGCTACTAATCAAAAGGTTGGTGGTTCAATCCCACCCAGGGACGTAATTGACCTTGTTATCAGATTTTGGTGATCTTTAAGTAGACAAGTCAAAATTTCAAACCCCCTGTTATGGTGTAGGGTACCTGGCCTTCTCTGATGTAATCAGAGTTAGATTTGATTCATTGATTTTATAAAAACAGCTAGCAAGCACAATTTAGCAGTGGGTTGCAGAGATAAAGAAATATGCTGGCAAAAAAAATCCAATTGAGTGATTAAACAGCTCTTCATTTTCTGGCTTTATTTTTATGCTAACAAATTTGTTCTCTGAAAAGTGTCCACAAAGCCAAGTCTCTGATTAACACCTTTGTAGGGATGATTTATTTACCTATTACTAAATTAAACTTGCTTCATTGGAAAGGCAGCAAGATGCATCCTCATTTCAATGTCTACTGAAATAATACAGGTTGACACCAGGAAACATTAACGCCACTGCATCCTTGCTGCTTTCTCATGTAGAAGTCTGTTTAATGTGAAAACAAGGTGATATCTAATTAGCACACAGGTAAGGAATTAAGAAAATCTTTATTTAAGGGTGAAGATGTTTCTCACAAAATCGTTGCCCCAATGCATCATTGAAATTCAAGCTGGAAAGATGATTTTAATATATCACTTGTACATTTTGTATTGCTCTTCTGGTGACAATGTAGTTTGTTTTTGTCAATTACCCTTTTAATAATAGGGTAGAAAATTAAGTGGATTTTTTAAAGAAAACTATACTGTCAATATACTATTAAAACAAATTAAAATGGTAAAAGTTATTGTACTTTAAGTAAAAATAAAAAAGCAAAAATATCAATCCCAGTTTTGATTACTAAAATTAACAAAAAAAAATGCATATAGCAGAGGATAGTTTCAATCTGCCTACCTCTGGGTTATGTGCCCAGCATGCTTCCATTGCTGTACTCTGCTGCACATGTAAGTGCAATAGATCCTGAAGCACGCACTCATCATGGGAAAGTACCAATGTGTTTCTTCGTTGGTTGATGGAAGAAACATCTTACAAAAACTCTCCAGATTATTGACTTTTTAAAGTTTTTCTAGGAAAAGTTTTAGATGAATGCTTATTAGCCTTTGTCAGTATGTACTTTTGCAAAGTGTCTCTGTGGTGCAATCAGTTAGTGTGTATGGCTATTAACCAAAAGGTTGGTGGTTCAATCCCACCCAGGGACGTAATTGACCTTGTTATCAGATTTTGGTGATCTTTAAGTAGACAAGTCAAAATTTCAAACCCCCTCTTATGGTGTAGGGTACCTGGCCTTCTCTTATGTAATCAGAGTTAGATTTGATTCAGTGATTTTATAAAAACAGCTAGGAAGCACAATTTAGCAGTGGGTTGCAGAGAAAAAGAAATATGCTGGCAAAAAAATCCAATTGAGTGATTAAACAGCTCTTCATTTTCTGGCTTTATTTTTATGCTAACAAATTTGTTCTCTGAAAAGTGTCCACAAAGCCAAGTCTCTGATTAACACCTTTGTAAGGATGGTTTTTCACCTATTACTAAATTAAACTTGCTTCATTGGAAAGGCAGCAAGATGCATCCTCATTTCAATGTCTACTGAAATAATACAGGTTGACACCAGGAAACATTAACGCCACTGCATCCTTGCTGCTTTCTCATGTGGAAGTCTGTTTAATGTGAAAACAAGGTGATATCTAATTAGCACACAGGTAAGGAATTAAGAAAATCTTTATTTAAGGGTGAAAATGTTTCTCACAAAATCGTTGCCCCAATGCATCATTGAAATAAAAGCTGGAAAGATGATTTTAATATATCACTTGTACATTTTGTATTGCTCTTCTGGTGACAATGTAGTTTGTTTTTGTCAATTACCCTTTTAATAATAGGGTAATGAAAATTAAGTGGATTTTTTAAAGAAAACTATACTGTCAATATACTATTAAAACAAATTATAATGGTAAAAGTTATTGTACTTTAAGTAAAAATAAAAGAACAAAAATATCAATCCCAGTTTTGATTACTTAAATTAACAAAAAAAATGCATATAGCAAAGGATAGTTTCAATCTGCCTACCTCTGGGTTATGGGCCCAGCATGCTTCCATTGCAGTACTTTGCTGCACATGTAAGTGCAAGAGATCCTGAAGCACTCAGTCATCATGGGAAAGTACCAATGTGTTTCTTCGTTGGTTGATGGAAGAAACATCTTACAAAAACTCTCCAGATTATTGACTTTTTAAAGTTTTTCTAGGAAACGTTCTAGATGTATGCTTATTAGCCTTTGTCAGTATGTACTTTTCGCAAAGTGTCTCTGTGGCGCAATCGGTTAGTGTGTCCGGCTACTAACCAAAAGGTTGGTGGTTCAATCCCACCCAGGGACGTAATTGACCTTGTTATCAGATTTTGGTGATCTTTAAGTAGACAAGTCAAAATTTCAAACCCCCTCTTATGGTGTAGGGTACCTGGCCTTCTCTTATGTAATCAGAGTTAGATTTGATTCAGTGATTTTATAAAAACAGCTAGGAAGCACAATTTAGCAGTGGGTTGCAGAGAAAAAGAAATATGCTGGCAAAAAAAATCAAATTGAGTGATTAAACAGCTCTTCATTTTCTGGCTTTATTTTTATGCTAACAAATTTGTTCTCTGAAAAGTGTCCACAAAGCCAAGTCTCTGATTAACACCTTTGTAGGGATGGTTTTTCACCTATTGCTAAATTAAACTTGCTTCATTGGAAAGGCAGCAAGATGCATCCTCATTTCAATGTCTACTGAAATAATACAGGTTGACACCAGGAAACATTAACGCCACTGCATTCTTGCTGCTTTCTCATGTAGAAGTCTGTTTAATGTGAAAACAAGGTGATATCTAATTAGCACACAGGTAAGGAATTAAGAAAATCTTTATTTAAGGGTGAAGATGTTTCTCACAAAATCGTTGCCCCAATGCATCATTGAAATTCAAGCTGGAAAGATGATTTTAATATATCACTTGTACATTTTGTATTGCTCTTCTGGTGACAATGTAGTTTGTTTTTGTCAATTACCCTTTTAATAATAGGGTAAAGAAAATTAAGTGGATTTTTTAAAGAAAACTATACTGTCAATATACTATTAAAACAAATTAAAATGGTAAAAGTTATTGTACTTTAAGTAAAAATAAAAGAGCAAAAATATCAATCCCAGTTTTGATTACTTAAATTAACAAAAAAAATGCATATAGCAAAGGATAGTTTCAATCTGCCTACCTCTGGGTTATGGGCCCAGCATGCTTCCATTGCAGTACTCTGCTGCACATGTAAGTGCAAGAGATCCTGAAGCACTCAGTCATCATGGGAAAGTACCAATGTGTTTCTTCTTTGGTTGATGGAAGAAACATCTTACAAAAACTCTCCAGATTATTGACTTTTTAAAGTTTTTCTAGGAAACGTTCTAGATGTATGCTTATTAGACTTTGTCAGAATGGACTTTTTTGCAAAGTGTCTCTGTGGCGCAATCGGTTAGTGTGTCCGGCTACTAACCAAAAGGTTGGTGGTTCAATCCCAACCAGGGACGTAATTGACCTTGTTATCAGATTTTGGTGATCTTTAAGTAGACAAGTCAAAATTTCAAACCCCCTGTTATGGTGTAGGGTACCTGGCCTTCTCTGATGTAATCAAAGTTAGATTTGATTCAGTGATTTTATAAAAACAGCTAGGAAGCACAATTTAGCAGTGGGTTGCAGAGAAAAAGAAATATGCTGGCAAAGAAAATCCAATTGAGTGATTAAACAGCTCTTCATTTTCTGGCTTTATTTTTATGCTAACAAATTTGTTCTTTGAAAAGTGTCCACAAAGCCAAGTCTCTGATTAACACCTTTGTAGGGATGGTTTTTCACCTATTACTAAATTAAACTTGCTTCATTGGAAAGGCAGCAAGATGCATCCTCATTTCAATGTCTACTGAAATAATACAGGTTGACACCAGGAAACATTAACGCCACTGTATCCTTGCTGCTTTCTCATGTGGAAGTCTGTTTAATGTGAAAACAAGGTGATATCTAATTAGCACACAGGTAAGGAATTAAGAAAATCTTTATTTAAGGGTGAAGATGTTTCTCACAAAATCGTTGCCCCAATGCATCATTGAAATTCAAGCTGGAAAGATGATTTTAATATATCACTTGTACATTTTGTATTGCTCTTCTGGTGACAATGTAGTTTGTTTTTGTCAATTACCATTTTAATAATAGGGTAAAGAAAATTAAGTGGATTTTTAAAAGAAAACAATACTGTCAATATACTATTAAAACAAATTAAAATGGTAAAAGTTATTGTACTTTAAGTAAAAATAAAAGAGCCAAAATATCAATCCCAGTTTTGGATTACTTTAATTAACAAAAAAAAATGCATATAGCAGAGGATAGTTTCAATCTGCCTACCGCTGGGTTATGGGCCCAGCATGCTTCCATTGCTGTACTCTGCTGCACATGTAAGTTCAAGAGATCCTGAAGCACTCACTCATCATGGGAAAGTACCAATGTGTTTCTTCGTTGGTTGATGGAAGAAACATCTTACAAAAACTCTCCAGATTATTGACTTTTTAAAGTTTTTCTAGGAAACGTTTTAGATGAATGCTTATTAGCCTTTGTCAGTATGGACTTTTGCAAAGTGTCTCTGTGGCGCAATCAGTTAGTGTGCACGGCTATTAACCAAAAGGTTGGTGGTTCAATCCCACCCAGGGACGTAATTGACCTTGTTATCAGATTTTGGTGATCTTTAAGTAGACAAGTCAAAATTTCAAATCCCCCTGTTCTGGTGTAGGGTACCTGGCCTTCTCTGATGTAATCAGAGTTAGATTTGATTCAGTGATTTTATAAAAACAGCTAGGAAGCACAATTTAGCAGTGGGTTGCAGAGAAAAATAAATATGCTGGCAAAAAAAAATCCAATTGAGTGATTAAACAGCTCTTAATTTTCTGGCTTTATTTTTATGCTAACAAATTTGTTCTCTGAAAAGTGTCCACAAAGCCAAGTCTCTGATTAACACCTTTGTAAGGATGGTTTTTAACCTATTACTAAATTAAACTTGCTTCATTGGAAAGGCAGCAAGATGCATCCTCATTTCAATGTCTACTGAAATAATACAGGTTGACACCAGGAAACATTAACGCCACTGCATCCTTGCTGATTTCTCATGTGGAAGTCTGTTTAATGTGAAAACAAGGTGATATCTAATTAGCACACAGGTAAGGAATTAAGAAAATCTTTATTTAAGGGTGAAAATGTTTCTCACAAAATCGTTGCCCCAATGCATCATTGAAATTCAAGCTGGAAATATGATTTTAATATATCACTTGTACATTTTGTATTGCTCTTCTGGTGACAATGTAGTTTGTTTTTGTCAATTACCATTTTAATAATAGGGTAAAGAAAATTAAGTGGATTTTTGAAAGAAAACAATACTGTCAATATACTATTAAAACAAATTAAAATGGTAAAAGTTATTGTACTGTAAGTAAAAATAAAAGAGCCAACATATCAATCCCAGTTTTGGAATACTTTAATTAACAAAAACAAATGCATATAGCAGAGGATAGTTTCAATCTGCCTACCTCTGGGTTATGTGCTCAGCATGCTTCCATTGCTGTACTCTGCTGCACATGTAAGTGCAATAGATCCTGAAGCACTCACTCATCATGGGAAAGTACCAATGTGTTTCTTCGTTGGTTGATGGAAGAAACATCTTACAAAAACTCTCCAGATTATTGACTTTTTAAAGTTTTTCTAGGAAACGTTTTAGATGAATGCTTATTAGCCTTTGTCAGTATGTACTTTTGCAAAGTGTCTCTGTGGCGCAATCAGTTAGTGTGTATGGCTATTAACCAAAAGGTTGGTGGTTCAATCCCACCCAGGGACGTAATTGACCTTGTTATCAGATTTTGGTGATCTTTAAGTAGACAAGTCAAAATTTCAAACCCCCTCTTATGGTGTAGGGTACCTGGCCTTCTCTGATGTAATTAGATTTGATTCAGTGATTTTATAAAAACAGCTAGGAAGCACAATTTAGCAGTGGGTTGCAGAGAAAAAGAAATATGCTGGCAAAAAAATCCAATTGAGTGATTAAACAGCTCTTCATTTTCTGGCTTTATTTTTATACTAACAAATTTGTTCTCTGAAAAGTGTCCACAAAGCCAAGTCTCTGATTAACACCTTTGTAAGGATGGTTTTTCACCTATTACTAAATTAAACTTGCTTCATTGGAAAGGCAGCAAGATGCATCCTCATTTCAATGTCTACTGAAATAATACAGGTTGACACCAGGAAACATTAACGCCACTGCATCCTTGCTGCTTTCTCATGTAAAAGTCTGTTTAATGTGAAAACAAGGTGATATCTAATTAGCACACAGGTAAGGAATTAAGAAAATCTTTATTTAAGGGTGAAAATGTTTCTCACAAAATCGTTGCCCCAATGCATCATTGAAATTCAAGCTGGAAAGATGATTTTAATATATCACTTGTACATTTTGTATTGCTCTTCTGCTGACAATGTAGTTTGTTTTTGTCAATTACCATTTTAATAATAGGGTAAAGAAAATTAAGTGGATTTTTAAAAGAAAACAATACTTTCAATATACTATTAAAACAAATTAAAATGGTAAAAGTTATTGTACTTTAATGAAAAATAAAAGAGCAAAAATATCAATCCCAGTTTTGGATTACTTTAATTAACAAAAAAAATGCATATAGCAGAGGATAGTTTTAATCTGCCTACCTCTGGGTTATGGGCCCAGCATGCTTCCATTGCAGTACTCTGCTGCACATGTAAGTGCAAGAGATCCTGAAGCACTCACTCATCATGGGAAAGTACCAATGTGTTTCTTCGTTGGTGGATGGAAGAAACATCTTACAAAAACTCTCCAGATTATTGACTTTTTAAAGTTTTTTCTAGGAAACATTTTAGATGAATGCTTATTAGTCTTTGTCAGTATGTACTTTTTGCAAAGTGTCTCTGTGGCGCAATCGGTTAGTGTGTCCGGCTACTAACCAAAAGGTTGGTGGTTCAATCCCACCCAGGGACGTAATTGACCTTGTTATCAGATTTTGGTGATCTTTAAGTAGACAAGTCAAAATTTCAAATCCCCTCTTATGGTGTAGGGTACCTGGCCTTCTCTGATGTAATCAGAGTTAGATTTGATTCAGTGATTTTATAAAAACAGCTAGGAAGCACAATTTAGCAGTGGGTTGCAGAGAAAAAGAAATATGCTGGCAAAAAAATCCAATTATGTGATTAAACAGCTCTTCATTTTCTGGCTTTATTTTTATGCTAACAAATTTGTTCTCTGAAAAGTGTCCACAAAGCCAAGTCTCTGATGAACACCTTTGTAAGGATGGTTTTTCACCTATTACTAAATTAAACTTGCTTCATTGGAAAGGCAGCAAGATGCATCCTCATTTCAATGTCTACTGAAATAATACAGGTTGACACCAGGAAACATTAACGCCAATGCATCCTTGCTGCTTTCTCATGTGGAAGTCTGTTTAATGTGAAAACAAGGTGATATCTAATTAGCACACAGGTAAGGAATTAAGAAAATCTTTATTTAAGGGTGAAGATGTTTCTCACAAAATCGTTGCCCCAATGCATCATTGAAATTCAAGCTGAATAGATGATTTTAATATATCACTTGTACATTTTGTATTGCTCTTCTGGTGACAATGTAGTTTGTTTTTGTCAATTACCATTTTAATAATAGGGTAAAGAAAATTAAGTGGATTTTTGAAAGAAAACAATACTGTCAATATACTATTAAAACAAATTAAAATGGTAAAAGTTATTGTACTTTAAGTAAACATAAAATAGCTAACATATCAATCCCAGTTTTGGATTACTTTAACAAAAAAAATGCATATAGCAGAGGATAGTTTCAATCTGCCTACCTCTGGGTAATGGGCCCAGCATGCTTCCATTGCAGTACTCTGCTGCACATGTAAGTGCAAGAGATCCTGAAGCACTCACTCATCATGGGAAAGTACCAATGTGTTTCTTCGTTGGTTGATTTAAGAAAATTCTTACAAAAACTCTACAGATTATTGACTTTTTAAAGTTTTTCTAGGAAACGTTCTAGATGAATGCTTATTAGCCTTTGTCAGTATGTACTTTTTGCAAATTGTCTCTGTGGCGCAATCGGTTAGTGTGTCTGGCTACTAACCAAAATGTTGGTGGTTCAATCCCACCCAGGGACATAATTGACCTTGTGATCAGGTTTTGGTGATATTTAAGTAGACAAGTCAAAATTTCAAACCCCCTCTTATGGTGTAGGGAACCTGGCCTTCTCTGATGTAATCAGAGTTAGATTTGATTCAGTAATTTTATAAAAAACAGCTAGGAAGCACAATTTAGCAATGGGTTGCAGAGAAAAAAAATATGCTGGCAGAAAAATCCAATTGAGTGATTAAACAGCTCTTCATTTTCTGCCTTTATTTTTATGCTAACAAATTTGTTCTCTAAAAAGTGTCCACAAAGCCAAGTCTCTGATTAACACCTTTGTAGGGATGGTTTTTCACCTATAACTAAATTAAACTTGCTTCATTGGAAAGGCAGCAAGATGCATCCTCATTTCAATGTCTACTGAAATAATACAGGTTGACACCAGAAAACATTAACGCCACTGCATCCTTGCTGCTTTCTCATGTAGAAGTCTGTTTAATGTGAAAACAAGGTGATATCTAATTAGCACACAGGTAAGGAATTAAGAAAATCTTATTTAAGGGTGAAGATGTTTCTCACAAAATCGTTGCCCCAATGCATCATTGAAATTCAAGCTGGAAAGATCACTTGTACATTTTGTATTGCTCTTCTGGTGACAATGTAGTTTGTTTTTGTCAATTACCCTTTTAATAATAGGGTAAAGAAAATTAAGTGGATTTTTTAAAGAAAACTATATTGTCAATATACTATTAAAACAAATTAAAATGGTAAAAGTTATTGTACTTTAAGTAAAAATAAAAGAGCAAAAATATCAATCCCAGTTTTGATTACTTAAATTAACAAAAAAAAATGCATATAGCAAAGGATAGTTTCAATCTGCCTACCTCTGGGTTATGGGCCCAGCATGCTTCCATTGCAGTACTCTGCTGCACATGTAAGTGCAAGAGATCCTGAAGCACTCACTCATCATGGGAAAGTACCAATGTGTTTCTTCGTTGGTTGATGGAAGAAACATCTTACAAAAACTCTCCAGATTATTGACTTTTTAAAGTTTTTCTAGGAAACGTTCTAGATGTATGCTTATTAGCCTTTGTCAGTATGTACTTTTTTGCAAAGTGTCTCTGTGGCGCAATCGGTTAGTGTGTCCGGTTACTAACCAAAAGGTTGGTGGTTCAATCCCACCCAGGGACGTAATTGACCTTGTTATCAGATTTTGGTGATCTTTAAGTAGACAAGTCAAAATTTCAAACCCCCTGTTATGGTGTAGGGTACCTGGCCTTCTCTGATGTAATCAGAGTTAGATTTGATTCATTGATTTTATAAAAACAGCTAGGAAGCACAATTTAGCAGTGGGTTGCAGAGAAAAAGAAATATGCTGGCAAAAAAAATCCAATTGAGTGATTAAACAGCTCTTCATTTTCTGGCTTTATTTTTATGCTAACAAATTTGTTCTCTGAAAAGTGTCCACAAAGCCAAGTCTCTGATTAACACCTTTGTAGGGATGGTTTTTCACCTATTACTAAATTAAACTTGCTTCATTGGAAAGGCAGCAAGATGCATCCTCATTTCAATGTCTACTGAAATAATACAGGTTGACACCAGGAAACATTAACGCCACTGCATCCTTGCTGCTTTCTCATGTAGAAGTCTGTTTAATGTGAAAACAAGGTGATATCTAATTAGCACACAGGTAAGGAATTAAGAAAATCTTTATTTAAGGGTGAAAATGTTTCTCACAAAATCGTTGCCCCCAATGCATCATTGAAATTCAAGCTGGAAAGATGATTTTAATATATCACTTGTACATTTTGTATTGCTCTTCTGGTGACAATGTAGTTTGTTTTTGTCAATTACCATTTTAATAATAGGGTAAAGAAAATTAAGTGGATTTTTAAAAGAAAACAATACTTTCAATATACTATTAAAACAAATTAAAATGGTAAAAGTTATTGTACTTTAAGTAAAAATAAAAGAGCAAAAATATCAATCCCAGTTTTGATTACTTAAATTAACAAAAAAAAATGCATATAGCAAAGGATAGTTTCAATCTGCCTACCTCTGGGTTATGGGCCCAGCATGCTTCCATTGCAGTACTCTGCTGCACATGTAAGTGCAAGAGATCCTGAAGCACTCAGTCATCATGGGAAAGTACCAATGTGTTTCTTCTTTGGTTGATGGAAGAAACATCTTACAAAAACTCTCCAGATTATTGACTTTTTAAAGTTTTTCTAGGAAACGTTCTAGATGTATGCTTATTAGCCTTTGTCAGTATGTACTTTTTGTGAAGTATCTCTGTGGCGCAATCGGTTAGTGTGTCCGGCTACTAGCTAAAAGGTTGGTGGTTCAATCCCACCCAGGGACGTAATTGACCTTGTTATCAGATTTTGGTGATCTTTAAGTAGACAAGTCAAAATTTCAAACCTCTTGTTATGGTGTAGGGTACCTGGCCTTTTCTGATGTAATCAGTTAGATTTGATTCAGTGATTTAATAAAAACAGCTAGGAAGCACAATTTAGCAGTGGGTTGCAGAGAAAAAGAAATATGCTGGCAAAAAAAATCCAATTGAGTGATTAAACAGCTCTTCATTTTCTGGCTTTATTTTTATGCTAACAAATTTGTTCTCTGAAAAGTGTCCACAAAGCCAAGTCTCTGATTAACACCTTTGTAGGGATGGTTTTTCACCTATTACTAAATTAAACTTGCTTCATTGGAAAGGCAGCAAGATGCATCCTCATTTCAATGTCTACTGAAATAATACAGGTTGACACCAGGAAACATTAACGCCACTGCATCCTTGCTGCTTTCTCATGTAGAAGTCTGTTTAATGTGAAAACAAGGTGATATCTAATTAGCACACAGGTAAGGAATTAAGAAAATCTTTATTTAAGGGTGAAAATGTTTCTCACAAAATCGTTGCCCCAATGCATCATTGAAATTCAAGCTGGAAAGATGATTTTAATATATCACTTGTACATTTTGTATTGCTCTTCTGGTGACAATGTAGTTTGTTTTTGTCAATTACCCTTTTAATAATAGGGTAAAGAAAATTAAGTGGATTTTTTAAAGAAAACTATACTGTCAATATACTATTAAAACAAATTAAAATGGTAAAAGTTATTGTACTTTAAGTAAAAATAAAAGAGCAAAAATATCAATCCCAGTTTTGATTAATTAAATGAACAAAAAAAAATGCATATAGCAAAGGATAGTTTCAATCTGCCTACCTCTGGGTTATGGGCCCAGCATGCTTCCATTGCAGTACTCTGCAGCACATGTAAGTGCAAGAGATCCTGAAGCACTCACTCATCATGGGAAAGTACCAATGTGTTTCTTCATTGGTTGATGGAAGAAACATCTTACAAAAACTCTCCAGATTATTGACTTTTTAAAGTTTTTCTAGGAAACGTTCTAGATGTATGCTTATTAGACTTTGTCAGAATGGACTTTTTTGCAAAGTGTCTCTGTGGCGCAATCGGTTAGTGTGTCCGGCTACTAACCAAAAGGTTGGTGGTTCAATCCCAACCAGGGACGTAATTGACCTTGTTATCAGATTTTGGTGATCTTTAAGTAGACAAGTCAAAATTTCAAACCCCCTGTTATGGTGTAGGGTACCTGGCCTTCTCTGATGTAATCAAAGTTAGATTTGATTCAGTGATTTTATAAAAACAGCTAGGAAGCACAATTTAGCAGTGGGTTGCAGAGAAAAAGAAATATGCTGGCAAAGAAAATCCAATTGAGTGATTAAACAGCTCTTCATTTTCTGGCTTTATTTTTATGCTAACAAATTTGTTCTTTGAAAAGTGTCCACAAAGCCAAGTCTCTGATTAACACCTTTGTAGGGATGGTTTTTCACCTATTACTAAATTAAACTTGCTTCATTGGAAAGGCAGCAAGATGCATCCTCATTTCAATGTCTACTGAAATAATACAGGTTGACACCAGGAAACATTAACGCCACTGTATCCTTGCTGCTTTCTCATGTGGAAGTCTGTTTAATGTGAAAACAAGGTGATATCTAATTAGCACACAGGTAAGGAATTAAGAAAATCTTTATTTAAGGGTGAAGATGTTTCTCACAAAATCGTTGCCCCAATGCATCATTGAAATTCAAGCTGGAAAGATGATTTTAATATATCACTTGTACATTTTGTATTGCTCTTCTGGTGACAATGTAGTTTGTTTTTGTCAATTACCATTTTAATAATTTGGTAAAGAAACTTTAAATGGATTAAGTGGATTTTTAAAAGAAAACAATACTGTCAATATACTATTAAAACATATTAAAATGGTAAAAGTTATTGTACTTTAAGTAAAAATAAAAGAGCCAAAATATCAATCCCAGTTTTGGATTACTTTAATTAACAAAAAAAAAATGCATATAGCAGAGGATAGTTTCAATCTGCCTACCGCTGGGTTATGGGCCCAGCATGCTTCCATTGCTGTACTCTGCTGCACATGTAAGTGCAAGAGATCCTGAAGCACTCACTCATCATGGGAAAGTACCAATGTGTTTCTTCGTTGGTTGATGGAAGAAACATCTTACAAAAACTCTCCAGATTATTGACTTTTTAAAGTTTTTCTAGGAAACGTTCTAGATGTATGCTTATTAGCCTTTGTCAGTATGTACTTTTTTGCAAAGTGTCTCTGTGGCGCAATCGGTTAGTGTGTCCGGTTACTAACCAAAAGGTTGGTGGTTCAATCCCACCCAGGGACGTAATTGACCTTGTTATCAGATGTTGGTGATCTTTAAGTAGACAAGTCAAAATTTCAAACCCCCTGTTATGGTGTAGGGTACCTGGCCTTCTCTGATGTAATCAGAGTTAGATTTGATTCATTGATTTTATAAAAACAGCTAGGAAGCACAATTTAGCAGTGGGTTGCAGAGAAAAAGAAATATGCTGGCAAAAAAAATCCAATTGAGTGATTAAACAGCTCTTCATTTTCTGGCTTTATTTTTATGCTAACAAATTTGTTCTCTGAAAAGTGTCCACAAAGCCAAGTCTCTGATTAACACCTTTGTAGGGATGGTTTTTCACCTATTACTAAATTAAACTTGCTTCATTGGAAAGGCAGCAAGATGCATCCTCATTTCAATGTCTACTGAAATAATACAGGTTGACACCAGGAAACATTAACGCCACTGCATCCTTGCTGCTTTCTCATGTAGAAGTCTGTTTAATGTGAAAACAAGGTGATATCTAATTAGCACACAGGTAAGGAATTAAGAAAATCTTTATTTAAGGGTGAAAATGTTTCTCACAAAATCGTTGCCCCAATGCATCATTGAAATTCAAGCTGGAAATATGATTTTAATATATCACTTGTACATTTTGTATTGCTCTTCTGGTGACAATGTAGTTTGTTTTTGTCAATTACCATTTTAATAATAGGGTAAAGAAAATTAAGTGGATTTTTGAAAGAAAACAATACTGTCAATATACTATTAAAACAAATTAAAATGGTAAAAGTTATTGTACTGTAAGTAAAAATAAAAGAGCCAACATATCAATCCCAGTTTTGGAATACTTTAATTAACAAAAACAAATGCATATAGCAGAGGATAGTTTCAATCTGCCTACCTCTGGGTTATGTGCTCAGCATGCTTCCATTGCTGTACTCTGCTGCACATGTAAGTGCAATAGATCCTGAAGCACTCACTCATCATGGGAAAGTACCAATGTGTTTCTTCGTTGGTTGATGGAAGAAACATCTTACAAAAACTCTCCAGATTATTGACTTTTTAAAGTTTTTCTAGGAAACGTTTTAGATGAATGCTTATTAGCCTTTGTCAGTATGTACTTTTGCAAAGTGTCTCTGTGGCGCAATCAGTTAGTGTGTATGGCTATTAACCAAAAGGTTGGTGGTTCAATCCCACCCAGGGACGTATTTGACCTTGTTATCAGATTTTGGTGATCTTTAAGTAGACAAGTCAAAATTTCAAACCCCCTCTTATGGTGTAGGGTACCTGGCCTTCTCTGATGTAATTAGATTTGATTCAGTGATTTTATAAAAACAGCTAGGAAGCACAATTTAGCAGTGGGTTGCAGAGAAAAAGAAATATGCTGGCAAAAAAATCCAATTGAGTGATTAAACAGCTCTTCATTTTCTGGCTTTATTTTTATGCTAACAAATTTGTTCTCTGAAAAGTGTCCACAAAGCCAAGTCTCTGATTAACACCTTTGTAAGGATGGTTTTTCACCTATTACTAAATTAAACTTGCTTCATTGGAAAGGCAGCAAGATGCATCCTCATTTCAATGTCTACTGAAATAATACAGGTTGACACCAGGAAACATTAACGCCACTGCATCCTTGCTGCTTTCTCATGTAAAAGTCTGTTTAATGTGAAAACAAGGTGATATCTAATTAGCACACAGGTAAGGAATTAAGAAAATCTTTATTAAAGGGTGAAAATGTTTCTCACAAAATCGTTGCCCCAATGCATCATTGAAATTCAAGCTGGAAAGATGATTTTAATATATCACTTGTACATTTTGTATTGCTCTTCTGCTGACAATGTAGTTGGTTTTTGTCAATTACCATTTTAATAATAGGGTAAAGAAAATTAAGTGGATTTTTTAAAAGAAAACAATACTTTCAATATACTATTAAAACAAATTAAAATGGTAAAAGTTATTGTACTTTAATGAAAAATAAAAGAGCAAAAATATCAATCCCAGTTTTGGATTACTTTAATTAACAAAAAAAATGCATATAGCAGAGGATAGTTTTAATCTGCCTACCTCTGGGTTATGGGCCCAGCATGCTTCCATTGCAGTACTCTGCTGCACATGTAAGTGCAAGAGATCCTGAAGCACTCACTCATCATGGGAAAGTACCAATGTGTTTCTTCGTTGGTGGATGGAAGAAACATCTTACAAAAACTCTCCAGATTATTGACTTTTTAAAGTTTTTCTAGGAAAAATTTTAGATGAATGCTTATTAGTCTTTGTCAGTATGTACTTTTTGCAAAGTGTCTCTGTGGCGCAATCGGTTGGTGTGTCCGGCTACTAACCAAAAGGTTGGTGGTTCAATCCCACCCAGGGACGTAATTGACCTTGTTATCAGATTTTGGTGATCTTTAAGTAGACAAGTCAAAATTTCAAATCCCCTCTTATGGTGTAGGGTACCTGGCCTTCTCTGATGTAATCAGAGTTAGATTTGATTCAGTGTTTTTATAAAAACAGCTAGGAAGCACAATTTAGCAGTGGGTTGCAGAGAAAAAGAAATATGCTGGCAAAAAAATCCAATTATGTGATTAAACAGCTCTTCATTTTCTGGCTTTATTTTTATGCTAACAAATTTGTTCTCTGAAAAGTGTCCACAAAGCCAAGTCTCTGATGAACACCTTTGTAAGGATGGTTTTTCACCTATTACTAAATTAAACTTGCTTCATTGGAAAGGCAGCAAGATGCATCCTCATTTCAATGTCTACTGAAATAATACAGGTTGACACCAGGAAACATTAACGCCACTGCATCCTTGCTGCTTTCTCATGTAAAAGTCTGTTTAATGTGAAAACAAGGTGATATCTAATTAGCACACAGGTAAGGAATTAAGAAAATCTTTATTTAAGGGTGAAAATGTTTCTCACAAAATCGTTGCCCCAATGCATCATTGAAATTCAAGCTGGAAAGATGATTTTAATATATCACTTGTACATTTTGTATTGCTCTTCTGCTGACAATGTAGTTTGTTTTTGTCAATTACCATTTTAATAATAGGGTAAAGAAAATTAAGTGGATTTTTTAAAAGAAAACAATACTTTCAATATACTATTAAAACAAATTAAAATGGTAAAAGTTATTGTACTTTAATGAAAAATAAAAGAGCAAAAATATCAATCCCAGTTTTGGATTACTTTAATTAACAAAAAAAATGCATATAGCAGAGGATAGTTTTAATCTGCCTACCTCTGGGTTATGGGCCCAGCATGCTTCCATTGCAGTACTCTGCTGCACATGTAAGTGCAAGAGATCCTGAAGCACTCACTCATCATGGGAAAGTACCAATGTGTTTCTTCGTTGGTGGATGGAAGAAACATCTTACAAAAACTCTCCAGATTATTGACTTTTTAAAGTTTTTCTAGGAAACATTTTAGATGAATGCTTATTAGTCTTTGTCAGTATGTACTTTTTGCAAAGTGTCTCTGTGGCGCAATCGGTTAGTGTGTCCGGCTACTAACCAAAAGGTTGGTGGTTCAATCCCACCCAGGGACGTAATTGACCTTGTTATCAGATTTTGGTGATCTTTAAGTAGACAAGTCAAAATTTCAAATCCCCTCTTATGGTGTAGGGTACCTGGCCTTCTCTGATGTAATCAGAGTTAGATTTGATTCAGTGTTTTTATAAAAACAGCTAGGAAGCACAATTTAGCAGTGGGTTGCAGAGAAAAAGAAATATGCTGGCAAAAAAATCCAATTATGTGATTAAACAGCTCTTCATTTTCTGGCTTTATTTTTATGCTAACAAATTTGTTCTCTGAAAAGTGTCCACAAAGCCAAGTCTCTGATGAACACCTTTGTAAGGATGGTTTTTCACCTATTACTAAATTAAACTTGCTTCATTGGAAAGGCAGCAAGATGCATCCTCATTTCAATGTCTACTGAAATAATACAGGTTGACACCAGGAAACATTAACGCCAATGCATCCTTGCTGCTTTCTCATGTGGAAGTCTGTTTAATGTGAAAACAAGGTGATATCTAATTAGCACACAGGTAAGGAATTAAGAAAATCTTTATTTAAGGGTGAAGATGTTTCTCACAAAATCGTTGCCCCAATGCATCATTGAAATTCAAGCTGGAAAGATGATTTTAATATATCACTTGTACATTTTGTATTGCTCTTCTGGTGACAATGTAGTTTGTTTTTGTCAATTACCATTTTAATAATAGGGTAAAGAAAATTAGGTGGATTTTTGAAAGAAAACAATACTGTCAATATACTATTAAAACAAATTAAAATGGTAAAAGTTATTGTACTTTAAGTAAACATAAAATAGCTAACATATCAATCCCAGTTTTGGATTACTTTAATTAACAAAAAAAATGCATATAGCAGAGGATAGTTTCAATCTGCCTACCTCTGGGTAATGGGCCCAGCATGCTTCCATTGCAGTACTCTGCTGCACATGTAAGTGCAAGAGATCCTGAAGCACTCACTCATCATGGGAAAGTACCAATGTGTTTCTTCGTTGGTTGATTTAAGAAAATTCTTACAAAAACTCTACAGATTATTGACTTTTTAAAGTTTTTCTAGGAAACGTTCTAGATGAATGCTTATTAGCCTTTGTCAGTATGTACTTTTTGCAAATTGTCTCTGTGGCGCAATCGGTTAGTGTGTCTGGCTACTAACCAAAATGTTGGTGGTTCAATCCCACCCAGGGACATAATTGACCTTGTGATCAGGTTTTGGTGATATTTAAGTAGACAAGTCAAAATTTCAAACCCCCTCTTATGGTGTAGGGTACCTGGCCTTCTCTGATGTAATCAGAGTTAGATTTGATTCAGTGATTTTATAAAAAACAGCTAGGAAGCACAATTTAGCAATGGGTTGCAGAGAAAAAAATATGCTG
Organism: Pseudophryne corroboree; assembly: GCF_028390025.1. Classification (NCBI taxonomy): domain Eukaryota; kingdom Metazoa; phylum Chordata; class Amphibia; order Anura; family Myobatrachidae; genus Pseudophryne; species Pseudophryne corroboree. Next base: position 1,540,616 of record NW_026967611.1, read on the forward strand.
GCAGAAAAATCCAATTGAGTGATTAAACAGCTCTTCATTTTCTGCCTTTATTTTTATGCTAACAAATTTGTTCTCTAAAAAGTGTCCACAAAGCCAAGTCTCTGATTAACACCTTTGTAGGGATGGTTTTTCACCTATAACTAAATTAAACTTGCTTCATTGGAAAGGCAGCAAGATGCATCCTCATTTCAATGTCTACTGAAATAATACAGGTTGACACCAGAAAACATTAACGCCACTGCATCCTTGCTGCTTTCTCATGTAGAAGTCTGTTTAATGTGAAAACAAGGTGATATCTAATTAGCACACAGGTAAGGAATTAAGAAAATCTTTATTTAAGGGTGAAGATGTTTCTCACAAAATCGTTGCCCCAATGCATCATTGAAATTCAAGCTGGAAAGATCACTTGTACATTTTGTATTGCTCTTCTGGTGACAATGTAGTTTGTTTTTGTCAATTACCCTTTTAATAATAGGGTAAAGAAAATTAAGTGGATTTTTTAAAGAAAACTATATTGTCAATATACTATTAAAACAAATTAAAATGGTAAAAGTTATTGTACTTTAAGTAAAAATAAAAGAGCAAAAATATCAATCCCAGTTTTGATTACTTAAATTAACAAAAAAAAATGCATATAGCAAAGGATAGTTTCAATCTGCCTACCTCTGGGTTATGGGCCCAGCATGCTTCCATTGCAGTACTCTGCTGCACATGTAAGTGCAAGAGATCCTGAAGCACTCACTCATCATGGGAAAGTACCAATGTGTTTCTTCGTTGGTTGATGGAAGAAACATCTTACAAAAACTCTCCAGATTATTGACTTTTTAAAGTTTTTCTAGGAAACGTTCTAGATGTATGCTTATTAGCCTTTGTCAGTATGTACTTTTTTTGCAAAGTGTCTCTGTGGCGCAATCGGTTAGTGTGTCCGGTTACTAACCAAAAGGTTGGTGGTTCAATCCCACCCAGGGATGTAATTGACCTTGTTATCAGATTTTGGTGATCTTTAAGTAGACAAGTCAAAATTTCAAACCCCCTGTTATGGTGTAGGGTACCTGGCCTTCTCTGATGTAATCAGAGTTAGATTTGATGCATTGATTTTATAAAAACAGCTAGGAAGCACAATTTAGCAGTGGGTTGCAGAGAAAAAGAAATATGCTGGCAAAAAAAATCCAATTGAGTGATTAAACAGCTCTTCATTTTCTGGCTTTATTTTTATGCTAACAAATTTGTTCTCTGAAAAGTGTCCACAAAGCCAAGTCTCTGATTAACACCTTTGTAGGGATGGTTTTTCACCTATTACTAAATTAAACTTGCTTCATTGGAAAGGCAGCAAGATGCATCCTCATTTCAATGTCTACTGAAATAATACAGGTTGACACCAGGAAACATTAACGCCACTGCATCCTTGCTGCTTTCTCATGTAGAAGTCTGTTTAATGTGAAAACAAGGTGATATCTAATTAGCACACAGGTAAGGAATTAAGAAAATCTTTATTTAAGGGTGAAAATGTTTCTCACAAAATCGTTGCCCCCAATGCATCATTGAAATTCAAGCTGGAAAGATGATTTTAATATATCACTTGTACATTTTGTATTGCTCTTCTGGTGACAATGTAGTTTGTTTTTGTCAATTACCATTTTAATAATAGGGTAAAGAAAATTAAGCGGATTTTTAAAAGAAAACAATACTTTCAATATACTATTAAAACAAATTAAAATGGTAAAAGTTATTGTACTTTAATGAAAAATAAAGAGCAAAAATATCAATCCCAGTTTTGGATTACTTTAATTAACAAAAAAAATGCATATAGCAGAGGAAAGTTTTAATCTGCCTACCTCTGGGTTATGGGCCCAGCATGCTTCCATTGCAGTACTCTGCTGCACATGTAAGTGCAAGAGATCCTGAAGCACTCACTCATCATGGGAAAGTACCAATGTGTTTCTTCGTTGGTTGATGGAAGAAACATCTTACAAAAACTCTCCTGATTATTGACTTTTTAAAGTTTTTCTTGGAAACGTTTTAGATGAATGCTTATTAGCCTTTGTCAGTATGGACTTTTTTGCAAAGTGTCTCTGTGGCGCAATCGGTTAGTGTGTCAGGTTACTAACCAAAAGGTTGGTGGTTCAATCCCACCCAGGGACGTAATTGACCTTGTTATCAGATTTTGGTGATCTTTAAGTAGACAAGTCAAAATTTCAAACCCCCTGTTATGGTGTAGGGTACCTGGCCTTCTCTGATGTAATCAGAGTTAGATTTGATTCATTGATTTTATAAAAACAGCTAGGAAGCACAATTTAGCAGTGGGTTGCAGAGAAAAAGAAATATGCTGGCAAAAAAAATCCAATTGAGTGATTAAACAGCTCTTCATTTTCTAGCTTTATTTTTATGCTAACAAATTTGTTCTCTGAAAAGTGTCCACAAAGCCAAGTCTCTGATTAACACCTTTGTAGGGATGGTTTTTCACCTATTACTAAATTAAACTTGCTTCATTGGAAAGGCAGCAAGATGCATCCTCATTTTAATGTCTACTGAAATAATACAGGTTGACACCAGGAAACATTAACGCCACTGCATCCTTGCTGCTTTCTCATGTAGAAGTCTGTTTAATGTGAAAACAAGGTGATATCTAATTAGCACACAGGTAAGGAATTAAGAAAATCTTTATTTAAGGGTGAAAATGTTTCTCACAAAATCGTTGCCCCCAATGCATCATTGAAATTCAAGCTGGAAAGATGATTTTAATATATCACTTGTACATTTTGTATTGCTCTTCTGGTGACAATGTAGTTTGTTTTTGTCAATTACCATTTTAATAATAGGGTAAAGAAAATTAAGTGGATTTTTAAAAGAAAACAATACTTTCAATATACTATTAAAACAAATTAAAATGGTAAAAGTTATTGTACTTTAATGAAAAATAAAGAGCAAAAATATCAATCCCAGTTTTGGATTACTTTAATTAATAAAAAAAATGCATATAGCAGAGGAAAGTTTTAATCTGCCTACCTCTGGGTTATGGGCCCAGCATGCTTCCATTGCAGTACTCTGCTGCACATGTAAGTGCAAGAGATCCTGAAGCACTCACTCATCATGGGAAAGTACCAATGTGTTTCTTCGTTGGTGGATGGAAGAAACATCTTACAAAAACTCTCCAGATTATTGACTTTTTAAAGTTTTTCTAGGAAACGTTTTAGATGAATGCTTATTAGCCTTTGTCAGTATGGACTTTTGCAAAGTCTCTGTGGCGCAATCAGTTAGTGTGTACGGCTATAAACCAAAAGGTTGGTGGTTCAATCCCACCCATTGACGTAATTGACCTTGTTATCAGATTTTGGTGATCTTTAAGTAGACAAGTCAAAATTTCAAATCCCCTCTTATGGTGTAGGGTACCTGGCCTTCTCTGATGTAATCAGAGTTAGATTTGATTCAGTGATTTTATAAAAACAGCTAGGAAGCACAATTTAGCAGTGGGTTGCAGAGAAAAAGAAATATGCTGGCAAAAAAATCCAATTGAGTGATTAAACAGCTCTTCATTTTCTGGCTTTATTTTTATGCTAACAAATTTGTTCTCTGAAAAGTGTCCACAAAGCCAAGTCTCTGATGAACACCTTTGTAAGGATGGTTTTTCACCTATTACTAAATTAAACTTGCTTCATTGGAAAGGCAGCAAGATGCATCCTCATTTCAATGTCTACTGAAATAATACAGGTTGACACCAGGAAACATTAACGCCAATGCATCCTTGCTGCTTTCTCATGTGGAAGTCTGTTTAATGTGAAAACAAGGTGATATCTAATTAGCACACAGGTAAGGAATTAAGAAAATCTTTATTTAAGGGTGAAGATGTTTCTCACAAAATCGTTGCCCCAATGCATCATTGAAATTCAAGCTGGAAAGATGATTTTAATATATCACTTGTACATTTTGTATTGCTCTTCTGGTGACAATGTAGTTTGTTTTTGTCAATTACCATTTTATTAATAGGGTAAAGAAAATTAAGTGGATTTTTGAAAGAAAACAATACTGTCAATATACTATTAAAACAAATTAAAATGGTAAAAGTTATTGTACTTTAAGTAAACATAAAATAGCTAACATATCAATCCCAGTTTTGGATTACTTTAATTAACAAAAAAAATGCATATAGCAGAGGATAGTTTCAATCTGCCTACCTCTGGTTAATGGGCCCAGCATGCTTCCATTGCAGTACTCTGCTGCACATGTAAGTGCAAGAGATCCTGAAGCACTCACTCATCATGGGAAAGTACCAATGTGTTTCTTCGTTGGTTGATTTAAGAAAATTCTTACAAAGACTCTCCAGATTATTGACTTTTTAAAGTTTTTCTAGGAAACGTTCTAGATGAATGCTTATTAGCCTTTGTCAGTATGTACTTTTAGCAAATTGTCTCTGTGGCGCAATCGGTTAGTGTGTCTGGCTACTAACCAAAAGGTTGGTGGTTCAATCCCACCCAGGGACATAATTGACCTTGTGATCAGGTTTTGGTGATATTTAAGTAGACAAGTCAAAATTTCAAACCCCCTCTTATGGTGTAGGGTACCTGGCCTTCTCTGATGTAATCAGAGTTAGATTTGATTCAGTGATTTTATAAAAAAAACAGCTAGGAAGCACAATTTAGCAATGGGTTGCAGAGAAAAAAAATATGCTGGCAGAAAAATCCAATTGAGTGATTAAACAGCTCTTCATTTTCTGCCTTTATTTTTATGCTAACAAATTTGTTCTCTAAAAAGTGTCCACAAAGCCAAGTCTCTGATTAACACCATTGTAGGGATGGTTTTTCACCTATAACTAAATTAAACTTGCTTCATTGGAAAGGCAGCAAGATGCATCCTCATTTCAATGTCTACTGAAATAATACAGGTTGACACCAGGAAACATTAACGCCACTGCATCCTTGCTGCTTTCTCATGTAGAAGTCTGTTTAATGTGAAAACAAGGTGATATCTAATTAGCACACAGGTAAGGAATTAAGAAAATCTTTATTTAAGGGTGAAGATGTTTCTCACAAAATCGTTGCCCCAATGCATCATTGAAATTCAAGCTGGAAAGATGATTTTAATATATCACTTGTACATTTTGTATTGCTCTTCTGGTGACAATGTAGTTTGTTTTTGTCAATTACCCTTTTAATAATAGGGTAAAGAAAATTAAGTGGATTTTTTAAAGAAAACTATATAGTCAATATACTATTAAAACAAATTAAAATGGTAAAAGTTATTGTACTTTAAGTAAAAATAAAAGAGCAAAAACATCAATCCCAGTTTTGATTACTTAAATTAACAAAAAAAAATGCATATAGCAAAGGATAGTTTCAATCTGCCTACCTCTGGGTTATGGACCCAGCATGCTTCCATTGCAGTACTCTGCTGCACATGTAAGTGCAAGAGATCCTGAAGCACTCACTCATCATGGGAAAGTACCAATGTGTTTCTTCGTTGGTTGATGGAAGAAACATCTTACAAAAACTCTCCAGATTATTGACTTTTTAAAGTTTTTCTAGGAAACGTTCTAGATGTATGCTTATTAGCCTTTGTCAGTATGTACTTTTTGCAAAGTGTCTCTGTGGCGCAATCGGTTAGTGTATCCGGCTACTAACCAAAAGGTTGGTGGTTCAATCCCACCCAGGGACGTAATTGACCTTGTTATCAGATTTTGGTGATCTTTAAGTAGACAAGTCAAAATTTCAAACCCCCTGTTCTGGTGTAGGGTACCTGGCCTTCTCTGATGTAATCAGAGTTAGATTTGATTCAGTGATTTTATAAAAACAGCTAGGAAGCACAATTTAGCAGTGGGTTGCAGAGAAAAAGAAATATGCTGGCAAAAAAAATCCAATTGAGTGATTAAACAGCTCTTAATTTTCTGGCTTTATTTTTATGCTAACAAATTTGTTCTCTGAAAAGTGTCCACAAAGCCAAGTCTCTGATTAACACCTTTGTAAAGATGGTTTTTAACCTATTACTAAATTAAACTTGCTTCATTGGAAAGGCAGCAAGATGCATCCTCATTTCAATGTCTACTGAAATAATACAGGTTGACACCAGGAAACATTAACGCCACTGCATCCTTGCTGCTTTCTCATGTGGAAGTCTGTTTAATGTGAAAACAAGGTGATATCTAATTAGCACACAGGTAAGGAATTAAGAAAATCTTTATTTAAGGGTGAAAATGTTTCTCACAAAATCGTTGCCCCAATGCATCATTGAAATTCAAGCTGGAAAGATGATTTTAATATATCACTTGTACATTTTGTATTGCTCTTCTGGTGACAATGTAGTTTGTTTTTGTCAATTACCATTTTAATAATAGGGTAAAGAAAATTAAGTGGATTTTTGAAAGAAAACAATACTTTTAATATACTATTAAAACAAATTAAAATGGTAAAAGTTATTGTACTGTAAGTAAAAATAAAAGAGCCAACATATCAATCCCAGTTTTGGATTACTTTAATTAACAAAAAAAAAATGCATATAGCAGAGGATAGTTTCAATCTGCCTACCTCTGGGTTATGTGCCCAGCATGCTTCCATTGCTGTACTCTGCTGCACATGTAAGTGCAATAGATCCTGAAGCACTCACTCATCATGGGAAAGTACCAATGTGTTTCTTCGTTGGTTGATGGAAGAAACATCTTACAAAACTCTCCAGATTATTGACTTTTTAAAGTTTTTCTAGGAAACGTTTTAGATGAATGCTTATTAGCCTTTGTCAGTATGTACTTTGGCAAAGTGTCTCTGTGGCGCAATCAGTTAGTGTGTATGGCTATTAACCAAAAGGTTGGTGGTTCAATCCCACCCAGGGACGTAATTGACCTTGCTATCAGATTTTGGTGATCTTTAAGTAGACAAGTCAAAATTTCAAACCCACTCTTATGGTGTAGGGTACCTGGCCTTCTCTGATGTAATCAGAGTTAGATTTGATTCAGTGATTTTATAAAAACAGCTAGGAAGCACAATTTAGCAGTGGGTTGCAGAGAAAAAGAAATATGCTGGAAAAAAAAATCCAATTGAGTGATTAAACAGCTCTTCATTTTCTGGCTTTATTTTTTTCAGGGCTATACCGTGTAGATGAAGCACTAACAGGAGGCTTTAAAATTTTCATTCTAGTGTCCTTCGTTTGGGAGAAAAATCCAATGGTACAAGACAGCTTTTCCTTGCCAATATCTCTCTTTTGCACAAAGCTGCTCATTGGAAAATTCAGGGCTATGCCGTGTAGATGATGGCCTAACAGGAGGCTTTAAAATTTTCTTTCTAGTGTCCTTCGTTTGGGAGAAAAATGCAAAGGTACAAGACAGCTTTTCCTTGCCAATATCTCTCTTTTGCAAAGAGCTGCGCATTGGAAAATTCAGGGCTATGCCGTGTAGATGATGGCCTAACATGAGGCTTTAAAATTTTCTTTCTAGTGTCCTTCGTTTGGGAGAAAAATGCAAAGGTACAAGACAGCTTTTCCTTGCCAATATCTCTCTTTTGCAAAGAGCTGCGCATTGGAAAATTCAGGGCTATGCCGTGTAGATGATGGCCTAACAGGAGGCTTTAAAAAATGTTTTCTAGTGTCCTTCGTTTGGGAGAAAAATGCAAAGGTACAAGACAGCTTTTCCTTGCCAATATCTCTCTTTTGCAAAGAGCTGCGCATTGGAAAATTCAGGGCTATGCCGTGTAGATGATGGCCTAACAGGAGGCTTTAAAATTTTCTTTCTAGTGTCCTTCGTGTGGGAGAAAAATGCAAAGGTACAAGACAGCTTTTCCTTGCCAATATCTCTCTTTTGCAAAGAGCTGCGCATTGGAAAATTCAGGGCTATGCCGTGTAGATGATGGCCTAACAGGAGGCTTTAACATTTTCTTTCTAGTGTCCTTCGTTTGGTAAAAAAATCCAATGGTACAAGACTGCTTTTCCTTGCCAATATCTCTCTTTTGCACAAAGCTGCGCATTGGAAAATTCAGGGTTATGCCGTGTAGATGATGGCCTAACAGGAGGCTTTAAAATTTTCTTTGTAGTGTCCTTAGTTTGGGAGAAAAATGCAAAGGTACAAGACAGCTTTTCCTTGCCAATATCTCTCTTTTGCAAAGAGCTGCGCATTGGAAAATTCAGGGCTATGCCGTGTAGATGATGGCCTAACAGGAGGCTTTAAAATTTTCTTTCTAGTGTCCTTCGTTTGGGAGAAAAATCCAATGGTACAAGACAGCTTTTCCTTGCCAATATCTCTCTTTTGCACAAAGCTGCGCATTGGAAAATTCAGGGCTATGCCGTGTTGATGATGGCCTAACAGGAGGCTTTAAAAATTTATTTGTAGTGTCCTTAGTTTGGGAGAAAAATGCAAAGGTACAAGACAGCTTTTCCTTTCCAATATCTCTCTTTTGCAAAGAGCTACGCATTGGAAAATTCAGGGCTATACCGTGTAGATGAAGCACTAACAGGAGGCTTTAAAATTTTCATTCTAGTGTCCTTCGTTTGGGAGAAAAATCCAATGGTACAAGAAAGCTTTTCCTTGCCAATATCTCTCTTTTACACAAAGCTGCTCATTGGAAAATTCAGGGCTATGCCGTGTAGATGATGGCCTAACAGGAGGCTTTAAAATTTTCTTTTTAGTGTCCTTCGTTTGGGAGAAAAATGCAAAGGTACAAGACAGCTTTTCCTTGCCAATATCTCTCTTTTGCAAAGAGCTGCGCATTGGAAAATTATTGGCTATGCCGTGTAGATGATGGCCTAACAGGAGGCTTTAAAATTTTCTTTCTAGTGTCCTTCGTTTGGGAGAAAAATGCAAAGGTACATGACAGCTTTTCCTTGCCAATATCTCTCTTTTGCAAAGAGCTGCGCATTGGAAAATTCAGGGCTATGCCGTGTAGATGATGGCCTAACAGGAGGCTTTAAAATTTTCTTTCTAGTGTCCTTCGTTTGGGAGAAAAACGCAAAGGTACAAGACAGCTTTTCCTTGCCAATATCTCTCTTTTGCAAAGAGCTGCGCATTGGAAAATTCAGGGCTATGCCGTGTAGATGATGGCCTAACAGGAGGCTTTAAAATTTTCTTTCTAGTGTCCTTCGTTTGGGAGAAAAATGCAAAGGTACAAGACAGCTTTTCCTTGCCAATATCTCTCTTTTGCAAAGAGCTGCGCATTGGAAAATTCAGGGCTATGCCGTGTAGATGATGGCCTAACAGGAGGCTTTAAAAAAAATGTTCTAGTGTCCTTCGTTTGGGAGAAAAATGCAAAGGTACAAGACAGCTTTTCCTTGCCAATATCTCTCTTTTGCAAAGAGCTGCGCATTGGAAAATTCAGGGCTATGCCGTGTAGATGATGGCCTAACAGGAGGCTTTAAAATTTTCTTTCTAGTGTCCTTCGTTTGGGAGAAAAATGCAAAGGTACAAGACAGTTTTTCCTTGCCAATATCTCTCTTTTGCAAAGAGCTGCGCATTGGAAAATTCAGGGCTATGCCGTGTAGATGATGGCCTAACAGGAGGCTTTAAAATTTTCTTTCTAGTGTCCTTCGTTTGGGAGAAAATTGCAAAGGTACAAGACAGCTTTTCCTTGCCAATATCTCTCTTTTGCAAAGAGCTGCGCATTGGAAAATTCAGGGCTATGCCGTGTAGATGATGGCCTTACAGGAGGCTTTAAAATTTTCTTTCTAGTGTCCTTCGTTTGGGAGAAAAATGCAAAGGTACAAGACAGCTTATCCTTGCCAATATCTCTCTTTTGCAAAGAGCTGCGCATTGGAAAATTCAGGGCTATGCCGTGTAGATGATGGCCTAACAGGAGGCTTTAAAAAAATTTTTCTAGTGTCCTTCGTTTGGGAGAAAAATGCAAAGGTACAAGACAGCTTTTCCTTGCCAATATCTCTCTTTTGCAAAGAGCTGCGCATTGGAAAATTCAGGGCTATGCCGTGTAGATGATGGCCTAACAGGAGGCTTTAAAATTTTCTTTCTAGTGTCCTTCGTTTGGGAGAAAAATGCAAAGGTACAAGACAGCTTTTCCTTGCCAATATCTCTCTTTTGCAAAGAGCTGCGCATTGGAAAATTATGGGCTATGCCGTGTAGATGATGGCCTAACAGGAGGCTTTAAAATTTTCTTTCTAGTGTCCTTCGTTTGGGAGAAAAATGCAAAGGTACAAGACAGCTTTTCCTTGCCAATATCTCTCTTTTGCAAAGAGCTGCGCATTGGAAAATTCAGGGCTATGCCGTGTAGATGATGGCCTAACAGGAGGCTTTAAAAAAAATGTTCTAGTGTCCTTCGTTTGGGAGAAAAATGCAAAGGTACAAGACAGCTTTTCCTTGCCAATATCTCTCTTTTGCAAAGAGCTGCGCATTGGAAAATTCAGGGCTATGCCGTGTAGATGATGGCCTAACAGGAGGCTTTAAAATTTTCTTTCTAGTGTCCTTCGTTTGGGAGAAAAATGCAAAGGTACAAGACAGCTTATCCTTGCCAATATCTCTCTTTTGCAAAGAGCTGCGCATTGGAAAATTCAGGGCTATGCCGTGTAGATGATGGCCTAACATGAGGCTTTAAAATTTTCTTTCTAGTGTCCTTCGTTTGGGAGAAAAATGCAAAGGTACAAGACAGTTTTTCCTTGCCAATATCTCTCTTTTGCAAAGAGCTGCGCATTGGAAAATTCAGGGCTATGCCGTGTAGATGATGGCCTAACAGGAGGCTTTAAAATTTTCTTTCTAGTGTCCTTCGTTTGGGAGAAAAATGCAAAGGTACAAGACAGCTTTTCCTTGCCAATATCTCTCTTTTGCAAAGAGCTGCGCATTGGAAAATTCAGGGCTATGCCGTGTAGATGATGGCCTTACAGGAGGCTTTAAAATTTTCTTTCTAGTGTCCTTCGTTTGGGAGAAAAATGCAAAGGTACAAGACAGCTTATCCTTGCCAATATCTCTCTTTTGCAAAGAGCTGCGCATTGGAAAATTCAGGGCTATGCCGTGTAGATGATGGCCTAACAGGAGGCTTTAAAAAATTTTTTCTAGTGTCCTTCGTTTGGGAGAAAAATGCAAAGGTACAAGACAGCTTTTCCTTGCCAATATCTCTCTTTTGCAAAGAGCTGCGCATTGGAAAATTCAGGGCTATGCCGTGTAGATGATGGCCTAACAGGAGGCTTTAAAATTTTCTTTCTAGTGTCCTTCGTTTGGGAGAAAAATGCAAAGGTACAAGACAGCTTTTCCTTGCCAATATCTCTCTTTTGCAAAGAGCTGCGCATTGGAAAATTATGGGCTATGCCGTGTAGATGATGGCCTAACAGGAGGCTTTAAAATTTTCTTTCTAGTGTCCTTCGTTTGGGAGAAAAATGCAAAGGTACATGACAGCTTTTCCTTGGCAATATCTCTCTTTTGCAAAGAGCTGCGCATTGGAAAATTCAGGGCTATGCCGTGTAGATGATGGCCTAACAGGAGGCTTTAAAATTTTCTTTCTAGTGTCCTTCGTTTGGGAGAAAAATGCAAAGGTACAAGACAGTTTTTCCTTGCCAATATCTCTCTTTTGCAAAGAGCTGCGCATTGGAAAATTCAGGGCTATGCCGTGTAGATGATGGCCTAACAGGAGGCTTTAAAATTTTCTTTCTAGTGTCCTTCGTTTGGGAGAAAAATGCAAAGGTACAAGACAGCTTTTCCTTGCCAATATCTCTCTTTTGCAAAGAGCTGCGCATTGGAAAATTCAGGGCTATGCCGTGTAGATGATGGCCTAATAGGAGGCTTTAAAATTTTCTTTCTAGTGTCCTTCGTTTGGGAGAAAAATGCAAAGGTACAATACAGCTTATCCTTGCCAATATCTCTCTTTTGCAAAGAGCTGCGCATTGGAAAATTCAGGGCTATGCCGTGTAGATGATGGCCTAACAGGAGGCTTTAAAAAAAAATTTCTAGTGTCCTTCGTTTGGGAGAAAAATGCAAAGGTACAAGACAGCTTTTCCTTGCCAATATCTCTCTTTTGCAAAGAGCTGCGCATTGGAAAATTCAGGGCTATGCCGTGTAGATGATGGCCTAACAGGAGGCTTTAAAATTTTCTTTCTAGTGTCCTTCGTTTGGGAGAAAAATGCAAAGGTACAAGACAGCTTTTCCTTGCCAATATCTCTCTTTTGCAAAGAGCTGCGCATTGGAAAATTCAGGGCTATGCCGTGTAGATGATGGCCTAACAGGAGGCTTTAAAATTTTCTTTCTAGTGTTCTTCGTTTGGGAGAAAAACGCAAAGGTACTAGACAGCTTTTCCTTGCCAATATCTCTCTTTTGCAAAGAGCTGCGCATTGGAAAATTCAGGGCTATGCCGTGTAGATGATGGCCTAACAGGAGGCTTTACAATTTTATTTCTAGTGTCCTTCGTTTGGGAGAAAAATGCAAAGGTACAAGACAGCTTTTCCTTGCCAATATCTCTCTTTTGCAAAGAGCTGCGCATTGGAAAATTCAGGGCTATGCCGTGTAGATGATGGCCTAACAGGAGGCTTTAAAATTTTCTTTCTAGTGTCCTTCGTTTGGGAGAAAAATGCAAAGGTACAAGACAGCTTATCCTTGCCAATATCTCTCTTTTGCAAAGAGCTGCGCATTGGAAAATTCAGGGCTATGCCGTGTAGATGATGGCCTAACAGGAGGCTTTAAAATTTTCTTTCTAGTGTCCTTCGTTTGGGAGAAAAATGCAAAGGTACAAGACAGCTTTTCCTTGCCAATATCTCTCTTTTGCAAAGAGCTGCGCATTGGAAAATTCAGGGCTATGCCGTGTAGATGATGGCCTAACAGGAGGCTTTAAAATTTTCTTTCTAGTGTCCTTCGTTTGGGAGAAAAATGCAAAGGTACAAGACAGCTTATCCTTGCCAATATCTCTCTTTTGCAAAGAGCTGCGCATTGGAAAATTCAGGGCTATGCCGTGTAGATGATGGCCTAACAGGAGGCTCTAAAAAAAAATTTCTAGTGTCCTTCGTTTGGGAGAAAAATGCAAAGGTACAAGACAGCTTTTCCTTGCCAATATCTCTCTTTTGCAAAGAGCTGCGCATTGGAAAATTCAGGGCTATGCCGTATAGATGATGGCCTAACAGGAGGCTTTAAAATTTTCCTTCTAGTGTCCTTCGTTTGGGAGAAAAATGCAAAGGTACAAGAAAGCTTTTCCTTGCCAATATCTCTCTTTTGCAAAGAGCTGCGCATTGGAAAATTCAGGGCTATGCCGTGTAGATGATGGCCTAACAGGAGGCTTTAAAATTTTCTTTCTAGTGTCCTTCGTTTGGTAGAAAAATCCAACGGTACAAGACAGCTTTTCCTTGCCAATATCTCTCTTTTGCAAAGAGCTGCGCATTGGAAAATTCAGGGCTATGCCGTGTAGATGATGGCCTAACAGGAGGCTTTAAAATTTTCTTTCTAGTGTCCTTCGTTTGGGAGAAAAATGCAAAGGTACAAGACAGCTTTTCCTTGCCAATATCTCTCTTTTGCAAAGAGCTGCGCATTGGAAAATTCAGGGCTATGCCGTGTAGATGATGGCCTAATAGGAGGCTTTAAAATTTTCTTTCTAGTGTCCTTCGTTTGGGAGAAAAATGCAAAGGTACAAGACAGCTTATCCTTGCCAATATCTCTCTTTTGCAAAGAGCTGCGCATTGGAAAATTCAGGGCTATGCCGTGTAGATGATGGCCTAACAGGAGGCTTTAAAAAAAAATTTCTAGTGTCCTTCGTTTGGTAGAAAAATGCAAAGGTACAAGACAGCTTTTCCTTGCCAATATCTCTCTTTTGCAAAGAGCTGCGCATTGGAAAATTCAGGGCTATGCCGTGTAGATGATGGCCTAACAGGAGGCTTTAAAATTTTCTTTCTAGTGTCCTTCGTTTGGGAGAAAAATGCAAAGGTACAAGACAGCTTTTCCTTGCCAATATCTCTCTTTTGCAAAGAGCTGCGCATTGGAAAATTCAGGGCTATGCCGTGTAGATGATGGCCTAACAGGAGGCTTTAAAATTTTCTTTCTAGTGTTCTTCGTTTGGGAGAAAAACGCAAAGGTACTAGACAGCTTTTCCTTGCCAATATCTCTCTTTTGCAAAGAGCTGCGCATTGGAAAATTCAGGGCTATGCCGTGTAGATGATGGCCTAACAGGAGGCTTTACAATTTTATTTCTAGTGTCCTTCGTTTGGGAGAAAAATGCAAAGGTACAAGACAGCTTTTCCTTGCCAATATCTCTCTTTTGCAAAGAGCTGCGCATTGGAAAATTCAGGGCTATGCCGTGTAGATGATGGCCTAACAGGAGGCTTTAAAATTTTCTTTCTAGTGTCCTTCGTTTGGGAGAAAAATGCAAAGGTACAAGACAGCTTATCCTTGCCAATATCTCTCTTTTGCAAAGAGCTGCGCATTGGAAAATTCAGGGCTATGCCGTGTAGATGATGGCCTAACAGGAGGCTTTAAAATTTTCTTTCTAGTGTCCTTCGTTTGGGAGAAAAATGCAAAGGTACAAGAAAGCTTTTCCTTGCCAATATCTCTCTTTTGCAAAGAGCTGCGCATTGGAAAATTCAGGGCTATGCCGTGTAGATGATGGCCTAACAGGAGGCTTTAACATTTTCTTTCTAGTGTCCTTCGTTTGGGAGAAAAATGCAAAGGTACAAGACAGCTTTTCCTTGCCAATATCTCTCTTTTGCAAAGAGCTGCGCATTGGAAAATTCAGGGCTATGCCGTGTAGATGATGGCCTAACAGGAGGCTTTAAAATTTTCTTTCTAGTGTCCTTCGTTTGGGAGAAAAATGCAAAGGTACAAGACAGCTTATCCTTGCCAATATCTCTCTTTTGCAAAGAGCTGCGCATTGGAAAATTCAGGGCTATGCCGTGTAGATGATGGCCTAACAGGAGGCTCTAAAAAAAAATTTCTAGTGTCCTTCGTTTGGGAGAAAAATGCAAAGGTACAAGACAGCTTTTCCTTGCCAATATCTCTCTTTTGCAAAGAGCTGCGCATTGGAAAATTCAGGGCTATGCCGTATAGATGATGGCCTAACAGGAGGCTTTAAAATTTTCCTTCTAGTGTCCTTCGTTTGGGAGAAAAATGCAAAGGTACAAGAAAGCTTTTCCTTGCCAATATCTCTCTTTTGCAAAGAGCTGCGCATTGGAAAATTCAGGGCTATGCCGTGTAGATGATGGCCTAACAGGAGGCTTTAAAATTTTCTTTCTAGTGTCCTTCGTTTGGTAGAAAAATCCAACGGTACAAGACAGCTTTTCCTTGCCAATATCTCTCTTTTGCAAAGAGCTGCGCATTGGAAAATTCAGGGCTATGCCGTGTAGATGATGGCCTAACAGGAGGCTTTAAAATTTTCTTTCTAGTGTCCTTCGTTTGGGAGAAAAATGCAAAGGTACAAGACAGCTTTTCCTTGCCAATATCTCTCTTTTGCAAAGAGCTGCGCATTGGAAAATTCAGGGCTATGCCGTGTAGATGATGGCCTAATAGGAGGCTTTAAAATTTTCTTTCTAGTGTCCTTCGTTTGGGAGAAAAATGCAAAGGTACAAGACAGCTTATCCTTGCCAATATCTCTCTTTTGCAAAGAGCTGCGCATTGGAAAATTCAGGGCTATGCCGTGTAGATGATGGCCTAACAGGAGGCTTTAAAAAAAAATTTCTAGTGTCCTTCGTTTGGTAGAAAAATGCAAAGGTACAAGACAGCTTTTCCTTGCCAATATCTCTCTTTTGCAAAGAGCTGCGCATTGGAAAATTCAGGGCTATGCCGTGTAGATGATGGCCTAACAGGAGGCTTTAAAATTTTCTTTCTAGTGTTCTTCGTTTGGGAGAAAAACGCAAAGGTACTAGACAGCTTTTCCTTGCCAATATCTCTCTTTTGCAAAGAGCTGCGCATTGGAAAATTCAGGGCTATGCCGTGTAGATGATGGCCTAACAGGAGGCTTTACAATTTTATTTCTAGTGTCCTTCGTTTGGGATAAAAATGCAAAGGTACAAGACAGCTTTTCCTTGCCAATATCTCTCTTTTGCAAAGAGCTGCGCATTGGAAAATTCAGGGCTATGCCGTGTAGATGATGGCCTAACAGGAGGCTTTAAAATTTTCTTTCTAGTGTCCTTCGTTTGGGAGAAAAATGCAAAGGTACAAGACAGCTTATCCTTGCCAATATCTCTCTTTTGCAAAGAGCTGCGCATTGGAAAATTCAGGGCTATGCCGTGTAGATGATGGCCTAACAGGAGGCTTTAAAATTTTCTTTCTAGTGTCCTTCGTTTGGGAGAAAAATGCAAAGGTACAAGAAAGCTTTTCCTTGCCAATATCTCTCTTTTGCAAAGAGCTGCGCATTGGAAAATTCAGGGCTATGCCGTGTAGATGATGGCCTAACAGGAGGCTTTAACATTTTCTTTCTAGTGTCCTTCGTTTGGGAGAAAAATGCAAAGGTACAAGACAGCTTTTCCTTGCCAATATCTCTCTTTTGCAAAGAGCTGCGCATTGGAAAATTCAGGGCTATGCCGTGTAGATGATGGCCTAACAGGAGGCTTTAAAATTTTCTTTCTAGTGTCCTTCGTTTGGGAGAAAAATGCAAAGGTACAAGACAGCTTATCCTTGCCAATATCTCTCTTTTGCAAAGAGCTGCGCATTGGAAAATTCAGGGCTATGCCGTGTAGATGATGGCCTAACAGGAGGCTCTAAAAAAAAATTTCTAGTGTCCTTCGTTTGGGAGAAAAATGCAAAGGTACAAGACAGCTTTTCCTTGCCAATATCTCTCTTTTGCAAAGAGCTGCGCATTGGAAAATTCAGGGCTATGCCGTATAGATGATGGCCTAACAGGAGGCTTTAAAATTTTCCTTCTAGTGTCCTTCGTTTGGGAGAAAAATGCAAAGGTACAAGAAAGCTTTTCCTTGCCAATATCTCTCTTTTGCAAAGAGCTGCGCATTGGAAAATTCAGGGCTATGCCGTGTAGATGATGGCCTAACAGGAGGCTTTAAAATTTTCTTTCTAGTGTCCTTCGTTTGGTAGAAAAATCCAACGGTACAAGACAGCTTTTCCTTGCCAATATCTCTCTTTTGCAAATAGCTGCGCATTGGAAAATTCAGGGCTATGCCGTGTTGATGATGGCCTAACAGGAGGCTTTAAAATTTTCTTTCTAGTGTCCTTCGTTTGGGAGAAAAATGCAAAGGTACAAGACAGCTTTTCCTTGCCAATATCTCTCTTTTGCAAAGAGCTGCGCATTGGAAAATTCAGGGCTATGCCGTGTAGATGATGACCTAACAGGAGGCTTTAAAAAATTTTTTCTAGTGTCCTTCGTTTGGGAGTAAAAGGCAAAGGTATACAAGACAGCTTTTCCTTGCCAATATCTCTCTTTTGCAAAGAGCTGCGCATTGGAAAATTCAGGGCTATGCCGTGTAGATGATGGCCTAACAGGAGGCTTTAAAATTTTCTTTCTAGTGTCCTTCGTTTGGGAGAAAAATGCAAAGGTACAAGACAGCTTTTCCTTGCCAATATCTCTCTTTTGCAAAGAGCTGCGCATTGGAAAATTCAGGGCTATACCGTGTAGATGAAGCACTAACAGGAGGCTTTAAAATTTTCATTCTAGTGTCCTTCGTTTGGGAGAAAAATCCAATGGTACAAGACAGCTTTTCCTTGCCAATATCTCTCTTTTGCACAAAGCTGCTCATTGGAAAATTCAGGGCTATGCCGTGTAGATGATGGCCTAACAGGAGGCTTTAAAATTTTCTTTCTAGTGTCCTTCGTTTGGGAGAAAAATGCAAAGGTACAAGACAGCTTTTCCTTGCCAATATCTCTCTTTTGCAAAGAGCTGCGCATTGGAAAATTCAGGGCTATGCTGTGTAGATGATGGCCTAACAGGAGGCTTTAAAATTTTCTATCTAGTATACTTCGTCTGGGAGAAAAATGCAAAGGTACAAGACAGCTTTTCCTTGCCAATATCTCTCTTTTGCAAAGAGCTGCGCATTGGAAAATTCAGGGCTATGCCGTGTAGATGATGGCCTAACAGGAGGCTTTAAAATTTTCTTTCTAGTGTCCTTCGTTTGGGAGAAAAATGCAAAGGTACAAGACAGCTTTTCCTTGCCAATATCTCTCTTTTGCAAAGAGCTGCGCATTGGAAAATTCAGGGCTATGCCGTGTAGATGATGGCCTAACAGGAGGCTTTAAAAAAAAATTTCTAGTGTCCTTCGTTTGGGAGAAAAATGCAAAGGTACAAGACAGCTTTTCCTTGCCAATATCTCTCTTTTGCAAAGAGCTGCGCATTGGAAAATTCAGGGCTATGCCGTGTAGATGATGGCCTAACAGGAGGCTTTAAAATATTCTTTCTAGTGTCCTTCGTTTGGGAGAAAAATGCAAAGGTACAAGACAGCTTTTCCTTGCCAATATCTCTCTTTTGCAAAGAGCTGCGCATTGGAAAATTCAGGGCTATGCCGTGTAGATGATGGCCTAACAGGAGGCTTTAAAATTTTCTTTCTAGTGTCCTTCGTTTGGGAGAAAAATGCAAAGGTACAAGACAGCTTATCCTTGCCAATATCTCTCTTTTGCAAAGAGCTGCGCATTGGAAAATTCAGGGCTATGCCGTGTAGATGATGGCCTAACAGGAGGCTTTAAAATTTTCTTTCTAGTGTCCTTCGTTTGGGAGAAAAATGCAAAGGTACAAGACAGTTTTTCCTTGCCAATATCTCTCTTTTGCAAAGAGCTGCGCATTGGAAAATTCAGGGCTATGCCGTGTAGATGATGGCCTAACAGGAGGCTTTAAAATTTTCTTTCTAGTGTCCTTCGTTTGGGAGAAAAATGCAAAGGTACAAGACAGCTTTTCCTTGCCAATATCTCTCTTTTGCAAAGAGCTGCGCATTGGAAAATTCAGGGCTATGCCGTGTAGATGATGGCCTAACAGGAGGCTTTAAAATTTTCTTTCTAGTGTCCTTCGTTTGGGAGAAAAATGCAAAGGTACAAGACAGCTTTTCCTTGCCAATATCTCTCTTTTGCAAAGAGCTGCGCATTGGAAAATTCAGGGCTATGCCGTGTAGATGATGGCCTAACAGGAGGCTTTAAAAAATTTTTTCTAGTGTCCTTCGTTTGGGAGAAAAATGCAAAGGTACAAGACAGCTTTTCCTTGCCAATATCTCTCTTTTGCAAAGAGCTGCGCATTGGAAAATTCAGGGCTATGCCGTGTAGATGATGGCCTAACAGGAGGCTCTAAAAAAAATTTTCTAGTGTCCTTCGTTTGGGAGAAAATTGCAAAGGTACAAGACAGCTTTTCCTTGCCAATATCTCTCTTTTGCAAAGAGCTGCGCATTGGAAAATTCAGGGCTATGCCGTGTAGATGATGGCCTAACAGGAGGCTTTAAAATTTTCTTTCTAGTGTCCTTCGTTTGGGAGAAAAATGCAAAGGTACAAATAAGCTTTTCCTTGCCAATATCTCTCTTTTGCAAAGAGCTGCGCATTGGAAAATTCAGGGCTATGCCGTGTAGATGATGGCCTAACAGGAGGCTTTAAAATTTTCTTTCTAGTGTCCTTCGTTTGGTAGAAAAATGCAAAGGTACAAGACAGCTTTTTCCTTGCCAATATCTCTCTTTTGCAAATAGCTGCGCAATGGAAAATTCAGGGCTATGCCGTGTTGATGATGGCCTAACAGGAGGCTTTAAAATTTTCTTTTTAGTGTCCTTCGTTTGGGAGAAAAATGCAAAGGTACAAGACAGCTTTTCCTTGCCAATATCTCTCTTTTGCAAAGAGCTGCGCATTGGAAAATTCAGGGCTATGCCGTGTAGATGATGACCTAACAGGAGGCTTTAAAAAAATTTTTCTAGTGTCCTTCGTTTGGGAGAAAAAGGCAAAGGTACAAGACAGCTTTTCCTTGCCAATATCTCTCTTTTGCAAAGAGCTGCGCATTGGAAAATTCAGGGCTATGCCGTGTAGATGATGGCCTAACAGGAGGCTTTAAAAAATTTTTTCTAGTGTCCTTCGTTTGGGAGAAAAATGCAAAGGTACAAGACAGCTTTTCCTTGCCAATATCTCTCTTTTGCAAAGAGCTGCGCATTGGAAAATTCAGGGCTATGCCGTGTAGATGATGGCCTAACAGGAGGCTCTAAAAAAAAATTTCTAGTGTCCTTCGTTTGGGAGAAAAATGCAAAGGTACAAGACAGCTTTTCCTTGCCAATATCTCTCTTTTGCAAAGAGCTGCGCATTGGAAAATTCAGGGCTATGCCGTGTAGATGATGGCCTAACAGGAGGCTTTAAAATTTTCTTTCTAGTGTCCTTCGTTTGGGAGAAAAATGCAAAGGTACAAGAAAGCTTTTCCTTGCCAATATCTCTCTTTTGCAAAGAGCTGCGCATTGGAAAATTCAGGGCTATGCCGTGTAGATGATGGCCTAACAGGAGGCTTCAAAATTTTCTTTCTAGTGTCCTTCGTTTGGTAGAAAAATCCAATGGTACAAGACAGCTTTTCCTTGCCAATATCTCTCTTTTGCAAATAGCTGCGCATTGGAAAATTCAGGGCTATGCCGTGTTGATGATGGCCTAACAGGAGGCTTTAAAATTTTCTTTCTAGTGTCCTTCGTTTGGGAGAAAAATGCAAAGGTACAAGACAGCTTTTCCTTGCCAATATCTCTCTTTTGCAAAGAGCTGCGCATTGGAAAATTCAGGGCTATGCCGTGTAAATGATGACCTAACAGGAGGCTTTAAAAAAATTTTTCTAGTGTCCTTCGTTTGGGAGAAAAAGGCAAAGGTACAAGACAGCTTTTCCTTGCCAATATCTCTCTTTTGCAAAGAGCTGCGCATTGGAAAATTCAGGGCTATGCCGTGTAGATGATGGCCTAACAGGAGGCTTTACAATTTTATTTCTAGTGTCCTTCGTTTGGGAGAAAAATGCAAAGGTACAAGACAGCTTATCCTTGCCAATATCTCTCTTTTGCAAAGAGCTGCGCATTGGAAAATTCAGGGCTATGCCGTGTAGATGATGGCCTAACAGGAGGCTTTAAAATTTTCTTTCTAGTGTCCTTCGTTTGGGAGAAAAATGCAAAGGTACAAGACAGCTTTTCCTTGCCAATATCTCTCTTTTGCAAAGAGCTGCGCATTGGAAAATTCAGGGCTATGCCGTGTAGATGATGGCCTAACAGGAGGCTTTACAATTTTATTTCTAGTGTCCTTCGTTTGGGAGAAAAATGCAAAGGTACAAGACAGCTTTTCCTTGCCAATATCTCTCTTTTGCAAAGAGCTGCGCATTGGAAAATTCAGGGCTATGCCGTGTAGATGATGGCCTAACAGGAGGCTTTAAAATTTTCTTTCTAGTGTCCTTCGTTTGGGAGAAAAATGCAAAGGTACAAGACAGCTTATCCTTGCCAATATCTCTCTTTTGCAAAGAGCTGCGCATTGGAAAATTCAGGGCTATGCCGTGTAGATGATGGCCTAACAGGAGGCTTTAAAATTTTCTTTCTAGTGTCCTTCGTTTGGGAGAAAAATGCAAAGGTACAAGAAAGTTTTTCCTTGCCAATATCTCTCTTTTGCAAAGAGCTGCGCATTGGAAAATTCAGGGCTATGCCGTGTAGATGATGGCCTAACAGGAGGCTCTAAAAAAAATTTTCTAGTGTCCTTCGTTTGGGAGAAAAATGCAAAGGTACAAGACAGCTTTTCCTTGCCAATATCTCTCTTTTGCAAAGAGCTGCGCATTGGAAAATTCAGGGCTATGCCGTGTAGATGATGGCCTAACAGGAGGCTTTAAAATTTTCTTTCTAGTGTCCTTCGTTTGGGAGAAAAATGCAAAGGTACAAGACAGCTTTTCCTTGCCAATATCTCTCTTTTGCAAAGAGCTGCGCATTGGAAAATTCAGGGCTATACCGTGTAGATGAAGCACTAACAGGAGGCTTTAAAATTTTCATTCTAGTGTCCTTCGTTTGGGAGAAAAATCCAATGGTACAAGACAGCTTTTCCTTGCCAATATCTCTCTTTTGCACAAAGCTGCTCATTGGAAAATTCAGGGCTATGCCGTGTAGATGATGGCCTAACAGGAGGCTTTAAAATTTTCTTTCTAGTGTCCTTCGTTTGGGAGAAAAATGCAAAGGTACAAGACAGCTTTTCCTTGCCAATATCTCTCTTTTGCAAAGAGCTGCGCATTGGAAAATTCAGGGCTATGCTGTGTAGATGATGGCCTAACAGGAGGATTTAAAATTTTCTATCTAGTATACTTCGTCTGGGAGAAAAATGCAAAGGTACAAGACAGCTTTTCCTTGCCAATATCTCTCTTTTGCAAAGAGCTGCGCATTGGAAAATTCAGGGCTATGCCGTGTAGATGATGGCCTAACAGGAGGCTTTAAAATTTTCTTTCTATTGTCCTTCGTTTGGGAGAAAAAAGCAAAGGTACAAGACAGTTTTTCCTTGCCAATATCTCTCTTTTGCAAAGAGCTGCGCATTGGAAAATTCAGGGCTATGCCGTGTAGATGATGGCCTAACAGGAGGCTTTAAAAAAATTTTTCTAGTGTCCTTCGTTTGGGAGAAAAATGCAAAGGTACAAGACAGCTTTTCCTTGCCAATATCTCTCTTTTGCAAAGAGCTGCGCATTGGAAAATTCAGGGCTATGCCGTGTAGATGATGGCCTAACAGGAGGCTCTAAAAAAAAAATTCTAGTGTCCTTCGTTTGGGAGAAAAATGCAAAGGTACAAGACAGCTTTTCCTTGCCAATATCTCTCTTTTGCAAAGAGCTGCGCATTGGAAAATTCAGGGCTATGCCGTGTAGATGATGGCCTAACAGGAGGCTTTAAAATTTTCTTTCTAGTGTCCTTCGTTTGGGAGAAAAATGCAAAGGTACAAGAAAGCTTTTCCTTGCCAATATCTCTCTTTTGCAAAGAGCTGCGCATTGGAAAATTCAGGGCTATGCCGTGTAGATGATGGCCTAACAGGAGGCTTCAAAATTTTCTTTCTAGTGTCCTTCGTTTGGTAGAAAAATCCAATGGTACAAGACAGCTTTTCCTTGCCAATATCTCTCTTTTGCAAATAGCTGCGCATTGGAAAATTCAGGGCTATGCCGTGTTGATGATGGCCTAACAGGAGGCTTTAAAATTTTCTTTCTAGTGTCCTTCGTTTGGGAGAAAAATGCAAAGGTACAAGACAGCTTTTCCTTGCCAATATCTCTCTTTTGCAAAGAGCTGCGCATTGGAAAATTCAGGGCTATGCCGTGTAAATGATGACCTAACAGGAGGCTTTAAAAAAAAATTTCTAGTGTCCTTCGTTTGGGAGAAAAAGGCAAAGGTACAAGACAGCTTTTCCTTGCCAATATCTCTCTTTTGCAAAGAGCTGCGCATTGGAAAATTCAGGGCTATGCCGTGTAGATGATGGCCTAACAGGAGGCTTTACAATTTTATTTCTAGTGTCCTTCGTTTGGGAGAAAAATGCAAAGGTACAAGACAGCTTATCCTTGCCAATATCTCTCTTTTGCAAAGAGCTGCGCATTGGAAAATTCAGGGCTATGCCGTGTAGATGATGGCCTAACAGGAGGCTTTAAAATTTTCTTTCTAGTGTCCTTCGTTTGGGAGAAAAATGCAAAGGTACAAGACAGCTTTTCCTTGCCAATATCTCTCTTTTGCAAAGAGCTGCGCATTGGAAAATTCAGGGCTATGCCGTGTAAATGATGACCTAACAGGAGGCTTTAAAAAAAAATTTCTAGTGTCCTTCGTTTGGGAGAAAAAGGCAAAGGTACAAGACAGCTTTTCCTTGCCAATATCTCTCTTTTGCAAAGAGCTGCGCATTGGAAAATTCAGGGCTATGCCGTGTAGATGATGGCCTAACAGGAGGCTTTACAATTTTATTTCTAGTGTCCTTCGTTTGGGAGAAAAATGCAAAGGTACAAGACAGCTTATCCTTGCCAATATCTCTCTTTTGCAAAGAGCTGCGCATTGGAAAATTCAGGGATATGCCGTGTAGATGATGGCCTAACAGGAGGCTTTAAAATTTTCTTTCTAGTGTCCTTCGTTTGGGAGAAAAATGCAAAGGTACAAGAAAGCTTTTCCTTGCCAATATCTCTCTTTTGCAAAGAGCTGCGTATTGGAAAATTCAGGGCTATGCCGTGTAGATGATGGCCTAACAGGAGGCTTTAAAATTTTCTTTCTAGTGTCCTTCGTTTGGTAGAAAAATCCAATGGTACAAGACAGCTTTTCCTTGCCAATATCTCTCTTTTGCAAATAGCTGCGCATTGGAAAATTCAGGGCTATGCCGTGTTGATGATGGCCTAACAGGAGGCTTTAAAATTTTCTTTCTAGTGTCCTTCGTTTGGGAGAAAAATGCAAAGGTACAAGACAGCTTTTCCTTGCCAATATCTCTCATTTGCAAAGAGCTGCGCATTGGAAAATTCTGGGCTATGCCGTGTAGATGATGACCTAACAGGAGGCTTTAAAAAAATATTCTAGTGTCCTTCGTTTGGGAGAAAAAGGCAAAGGTACAAGACAGCTTTTCCTTGCCAATATCTCTATTTTGCAAAGAGCTGCGCATTGGAAAATTCAGGGCTATGCCGTGTAGATGATGGCCTAACAGGAGGCTTTAAAATTTTCTTTCTAGTGTCCTTCGTTTGGGAGAAAAATGCAAAGGTACAAGACAGCTTTTCCTTGCCAATATCTCTCTTTTGCAAAGAGCTGCGCATTGGAAAATTCAGGGCTATGCCGTGTAGATGATGGCCTAACAGGAGGCTTTAAAATTTTCTTTCTAGTGTCCTTCGTTTGGGAGAAAAATGCAAAGGTACAAGACAGCTTATCCTTGCCAATATCTCTCTTTTGCAAAGAGCTGCGCATTGGAAAATTCAGGGCTATGCCGTGTAGATGATGGCCTAACAGGAGGCTCTAAAAAAAATTTTCTAGTGTCCTTCGTTTGGGAGAAAAATGCAAAGGTACAAGACAGCTTTTCCTTGCCAATATCTCTCTTTTGCAAAGAGCTGCGCATTGGAAAATTCAGGGCTATGCCGTGTAGATGATGGCCTAACAGGAGGCTTTAAAATTTTCCTTCTAGTGTCCTTCGTTTGGGAGAAAAATGCACAGGTACAAGAAAGCTTTTCCTTGCCAATATCTCTCTTTTGCAAAGAGCTGCGCATTGGAAAATTCAGGGCTATGCCGTGTAGATGATGGCCTAACAGGAGGCTTTAAAATTTTCTTTCTAGTGTCCTTCGTTTGGTAGAAAAATCCAACGGTACAAGACAGCTTTTCCTTGCCAATATCTCTCTTTTGCAAATAGCTGCGCATTGGAAAATTCAGGGCTATGCCGTGTTGATGATGGCCTAACAGGAGGCTTTAAAATTTTCTTTCTAGTGTCCTTCGTTTGGGAGAAAAATGCAAAGGTACAAGACAGCTTTTCCTTGCCAATATCTCTCTTTTGCAAAGAGCTGCGCATTGGAAAATTCAGGGCTATGCCGTGTAGATGATGGCCTAACAGGAGGCTTTAAAATTTTCTTTCTAGTGTCCTTCGTTTGGGAGAAAAATGCAAAGGTACAAGACAGCTTTTCCTTGCCAATATCTCTCTTTTGCAAAGAGCTGCGCATTGGAAAATTCAGGGCTATACCGTGTAGATGAAGCACTAACAGGAGGCTTTAAAATTTTCATTCTAGTGTCCTTCGTTTGGGAGAAAAATCCAATGGTACAAGACAGCTTTTCCTTGCCAATATCTCTCTTTTGCACAAAGCTGCTCATTGGAAAATTCAGGGCTATGCCGTGTAGATGATGGCCTAACAGGAGGCTTTAAAATTTTCTTTCTAGTGTCCTTCGTTTGGGAGAAAAATGCAAAGGTACAAGACAGCTTTTCCTTGCCAATATCTCTCTTTTGCAAAGAGCTGCGCATTGGAAAATTCAGGGCTATGCTGTGTAGATGATGGCCTAACAGGAGGATTTAAAATTTTCTATCTAGTATACTTCGTCTGGGAGAAAAATGCAAAGGTACAAGACAGCTTTTCCTTGCCAATATCTCTCTTTTGCAAAGAGCTGCGCATTGGAAAATTCAGGGCTATGCCGTGTAGATGATGGCCTAACAGGAGGCTTTAAAATTTTCTTTCTATTGTCCTTCGTTTGGGAGAAAAAAGCAAAGGTACAAGACAGTTTTTCCTTGCCAATATCTCTCTTTTGCAAAGAGCTGCGCATTGGAAAATTCAGGGCTATGCCGTGTAGATGATGGCCTAACAGGAGGCTTTAAAAAATTTTTTCTAGTGTCCTTCGTTTGGGAGAAAAATGCAAAGGTACAAGACAGCTTTTCCTTGCCAATATCTCTCTTTTGCAAAGAGCTGCGCATTGGAAAATTCAGGGCTATGCCGTGTAGATGATGGCCTAACAGGAGGCTCTAAAAAAAAATTTCTAGTGTCCTTCGTTTGGGAGAAAAATGCAAAGGTACAAGACAGCTTTTCCTTGCCAATATCTCTCTTTTGCAAAGAGCTGCGCATTGGAAAATTCAGGGCTATGCCGTGTAGATGATGGCCTAACAGGAGGCTTTAAAATTTTCTTTCTAGTGTCCTTCGTTTGGGAGAAAAATGCAAAGGTACAAGAAAGCTTTTCCTTGCCAATATCTCTCTTTTGCAAAGAGCTGCGCATTGGAAAATTCAGGGCTATGCCGTGTAGATGATGGCCTAACAGGAGGCTTCAAAATTTTCTTTCTAGTGTCCTTCGTTTGGTAGAAAAATCCAATGGTACAAGACAGCTTTTCCTTGCCAATATCTCTCTTTTGCAAATAGCTGCGCATTGGAAAATTCAGGGCTATGCCGTGTTGATGATGGCCTAACAGGAGGCTTTAAAATTTTCTTTCTAGTGTCCTTCGTTTGGGAGAAAAATGCAAAGGTACAAGACAGCTTTTCCTTGCCAATATCTCTCTTTTGCAAAGAGCTGCGCATTGGAAAATTCAGGGCTATGCCGTGTAAATGATGACCTAACAGGAGGCTTTAAAAAAAAAATTTCTAGTGTCCTTCGTTTGGGAGAAAAAGGCAAAGGTACAAGACAGCTTTTCCTTGCCAATATCTCTCTTTTGCAAAGAGCTGCGCATTGGAAAATTCAGGGCTATGCCGTGTAGATGATGGCCTAACAGGAGGCTTTACAATTTTATTTCTAGTGTCCTTCGTTTGGGAGAAAAATGCAAAGGTACAAGACAGCTTATCCTTGCCAATATCTCTCTTTTGCAAAGAGCTGCGCATTGGAAAATTCAGGGCTATGCCGTGTAGATGATGGCCTAACAGGAGGCTTTAAAATTTTCTTTCTAGTGTCCTTCGTTTGGGAGAAAAATGCAAAGGTACAAGACAGCTTTTCCTTGCCAATATCTCTCTTTTGCAAAGAGCTGCGCATTGGAAAATTCAGGGCTATGCCGTGTAAATGATGACCTAACAGGAGGCTTTAAAAAAAAATTTCTAGTGTCCTTCGTTTGGGAGAAAAAGGCAAAGGTACAAGACAGCTTTTCCTTGCCAATATCTCTCTTTTGCAAAGAGCTGCGCATTGGAAAATTCAGGGCTATGCCGTGTAGATGATGGCCTAACAGGAGGCTTTACAATTTTATTTCTAGTGTCCTTCGTTTGGGAGAAAAATGCAAAGGTACAAGACAGCTTATCCTTGCCAATATCTCTCTTTTGCAAAGAGCTGCGCATTGGAAAATTCAGGGATATGCCGTGTAGATGATGGCCTAACAGGAGGCTTTAAAATTTTCTTTCTAGTGTCCTTCGTTTGGGAGAAAAATGCAAAGGTACAAGAAAGTTTTTCCTTGCCAATATCTCTCTTTTGCAAAGAGCTGCGCATTGGAAAATTCAGGGCTATGCCGTGTAGATGATGGCCTAACAGGAGGCTTTAAAATTTTCTTTCTAGTGTCCTTCGTTTGGGAGAAAAATGCAAAGGTACAAGACAGCTTTTCCTTGCCAATATCTCTCTTTTGCAAAGAGCTGCGCATTGGAAAATTCAGGGCTATGCCGTGTAGATGATGGCCTAACAGGAGGCTTTAAAATTTTCTTTCTAGTGTCCTTCGTTTGGGAGAAAAATGCAAAGGTACAAGACAGCTTATCCTTGCCAATATCTCTCTTTTGCAAAGAGCTGCGCATTGGAAAATTCAGGGCTATGCCGTGTAGATGATGGCCTAACAGGAGGCTCTAAAAAAAATTTTCTAGTGTCCTTCGTTTGGGAGAAAAATGCAAAGGTACAAGACAGCTTTTCCTTGCCAATATCTCTCTTTTGCAAAGAGCTGCGCATTGGAAAATTCAGGGCTATGCCGTGTAGATGATGGCCTAACAGGAGGCTTTAAAATTTTCCTTCTAGTGTCCTTCGTTTGGGAGAAAAATGCAAAGGTACAAGAAAGCTTTTCCTTGCCAATATCTCTCTTTTGCAAAGAGCTGCGCATTGGAAAATTCAGGGCTATGCCGTGTTGATGATGGCCT
This sequence comes from Pseudophryne corroboree, assembly GCF_028390025.1. Taxonomy (NCBI): domain Eukaryota; kingdom Metazoa; phylum Chordata; class Amphibia; order Anura; family Myobatrachidae; genus Pseudophryne; species Pseudophryne corroboree. The sequence continues at coordinate 1,568,875 of NW_026967611.1, forward strand.
AACAGGAGGCTTTAAAATTTTCTTTCTAGTGTCCTTCGTTTGGGAGAAAAATGCAAAGGTACAAGACAGCTTTTCCTTGCCAATATCTCTCTTTTGCAAAGAGCTGCGCATTGGAAAATTCAGGGCTATGCCGTGTAGATGATGGCCTAACAGGAGGCTTTAAAATTTTCTTTCTAGTGTCCTTCGTTTGGGAGAAAAATGCAAAGGTACAAGACAGCTTTTCCTTGCCAATATCTCTCTTTTGCAAAGAGCTGCGCATTGGAAAATTCAGGGCTATGCCGTGTAAATGATGACCTAACAGGAGGCTTTAAAAAAAAATTTCTAGTGTCCTTCGTTTGGGAGAAAAAGGCAAAGGTACAAGACAGCTTTTCCTTGCCAATATCTCTCTTTTGCAAAGAGCTGCGCATTGGAAAATTCAGGGCTATGCCGTGTAGATGATGGCCTAACAGGAGGCTTTACAATTTTATTTCTAGTGTCCTTCGTTTGGGAGAAAAATGCAAAGGTACAAGACAGCTTATCCTTGCCAATATCTCTCTTTTGCAAAGAGCTGCGCATTGGAAAATTCAGGGATATGCCGTGTAGATGATGGCCTAACAGGAGGCTTTAAAATTTTCTTTCTAGTGTCCTTCGTTTGGGAGAAAAATGCAAAGGTACAAGAAAGTTTTTCCTTGCCAATATCTCTCTTTTGCAAAGAGCTGCGCATTGGAAAATTCAGGGCTATGCCGTGTAGATGATGGCCTAACAGGAGGCTTTAAAATTTTCTTTCTAGTGTCCTTCGTTTGGGAGAAAAATGCAAAGGTACAAGACAGCTTTTCCTTGCCAATATCTCTCTTTTGCAAAGAGCTGCGCATTGGAAAATTCAGGGCTATGCCGTGTAGATGATGGCCTAACAGGAGGCTTTAAAATTTTCTTTCTAGTGTCCTTCGTTTGGGAGAAAAATGCAAAGGTACAAGACAGCTTATCCTTGCCAATATCTCTCTTTTGCAAAGAGCTGCGCATTGGAAAATTCAGGGCTATGCCGTGTAGATGATGGCCTAACAGGAGGCTCTAAAAAAATTTTTCTAGTGTCCTTCGTTTGGGAGAAAAATGCAAAGGTACAAGACAGCTTTTCCTTGCCAATATCTCTCTTTTGCAAAGAGCTGCGCATTGGAAAATTCAGGGCTATGCCGTGTAGATGATGGCCTAACAGGAGGCTTTAAAATTTTCCTTCTAGTGTCCTTCGTTTGGGAGAAAAATGCAAAGGTACAAGAAAGCTTTTCCTTGCCAATATCTCTCTTTTGCAAAGAGCTGCGCATTGGAAAATTCAGGGCTATGCCGTGTAGATGATGGCCTAACAGGAGGCTTTAAAATTTTCTTTCTAGTGTCCTTCGTTTGGTAGAAAAATCCAACGGTACAAGACAGCTTTTCCTTGCCAATATCTCTCTTTTGCAAATAGCTGCGCATTGGAAAATTCAGGGCTATGCCGTGTTGATGATGGCCTAACAGGAGGCTTTAAAATTTTCTTTCTAGTGTCCTTCGTTTGGGAGAAAAATGCAAAGGTACAAGACAGCTTTTCCTTGCCAATATCTCTCTTTTGCAAAGAGCTGCGCATTGGAAAATTCAGGGCTATGCCGTGTAGATGATGACCTAACAGGAGGCTTTAAAAAATTTTTTCTAGTGTCCTTCGTTTGGGAGAAAAAGGCAAAGGTATACAAGACAGCTTTTCCTTGCCAATATCTCTCTTTTGCAAAGAGCTGCGCATTGGAAAATTCAGGGCTATGCCGTGTAGATGATGGCCTAACAGGAGGCTTTAAAATTTTCTTTCTAGTGTCCTTCGTTTGGGAGAAAAATGCAAAGGTACAAGACAGCTTTTCCTTGCCAATATCTCTCTTTTGCAAAGAGCTGCGCATTGGAAAATTCAGGGCTATACCGTGTAGATGAAGCACTAACAGGAGGCTTTAAAATTTTCATTCTAGTGTCCTTCGTTTGGGAGAAAAATCCAATGGTACAAGACAGCTTTTCCTTGCCAATATCTCTCTTTTGCACAAAGCTGCTCATTGGAAAATTCAGGGCTATGCCGTGTAGATGATGGCCTAACAGGAGGCTTTAAAATTTTCTTTCTAGTATCCTTCGTTTGGGAGAAAAATGCAAAGGTACAAGACAGCTTTTCCTTGCCAATATCTCTCTTTTGCAAAGAGCTGCGCATTGGAAAATTCAGGGCTATGCTGTGTAGATGATGGCCTAACAGGAGGCTTTAAAATTTTCTATCTAGTATACTTCGTCTGGGAGAAAAATGCAAAGGTACAAGACAGCTTTTCCTTGCCAATATCTCTCTTTTGCAAAGAGCTGCGCATTGGAAAATTCAGGGCTATGCCGTGTAGATGATGGCCTAACAGGAGGCTTTAAAATTTTCTTTCTAGTGTCCTTCGTTTGGGAGAAAAATGCAAAGGTACAAGACAGCTTTTCCTTGCCAATATCTCTCTTTTGCAAAGAGCTGCGCATTGGAAAATTCAGGGCTATGCCGTGTAGATGATGGCCTAACAGGAGGCTTAAAAAAAAATTTCTAGTGTCCTTCGTTTGGGAGAAAAATGCAAAGGTACAAGACAGCTTTTCCTTGCCAATATCTCTCTTTTGCAAAGAGCTGCGCATTGGAAAATTCAGGGCTATGCCGTGTAGATGATGGCCTAACAGGAGGCTTTAAAATTTTCTTTCTAGTGTCCTTCGTTTGGGAGAAAAATGCAAAGGTACAAGACAGCTTTTCCTTGCCAATATCTCTCTTTTGCAAAGAGCTGCGCATTGGAAAATTCAGGGCTATGCCGTGTAGATGATGGCCTAACAGGAGGCTTTAAAATTTTCTTTCTAGTGTCCTTCGTTTGGGAGAAAAATGCAAAGGTACAAGACAGCTTATCCTTGCCAATATCTCTCTTTTGCAAAGAGCTGCGCATTGGAAAATTCAGGGCTATGCCGTGTAGATGATGGCCTAACAGGAGGCTTTAAAAAAAAATTTCTAGTGTCCTTCGTTTGGGAGAAAAATGCAAAGGTACAAGACAGCTTTTCCTTGCCAATATCTCTCTTTTGCAAAGAGCTGCGCATTGGAAAATTCAGGGCTATGCCGTGTAGATGATGGCCTAACAGGAGGCTTTAACATTTTCTTTCTAGTGTCCTTCGTTTGGGAGAAAAATGCAAAGGTACAAGACAGCTTTTCCTTGCCAATATCTCTCTTTTGCAAAGAGCTGCGCATTGGAAAATTCAGGGCTATGCCGTGTAGATGATGGCCTAACAGGAGGCTTTAAAATTTTCTTTCTAGTGTTCTTCGTTTGGGAGAAAAACGCAAAGGTACTAGACAGCTTTTCCTTGCCAATATCTCTCTTTTGCAAAGAGCTGCGCATTGGAAAATTCAGGGCTATGCCGTGTAGATGATGGCCTAACAGGAGGCTTTACAATTTTATTTCTAGTGTCCTTCGTTTGGGAGAAAAATGCAAAGGTACAAGACAGCTTTTCCTTGCCAATATCTCTCTTTTGCAAAGAGCTGCGCATTGGAAAATTCAGGGCTATGCCGTGTAGATGATGGCCTAACAGGAGGCTTTAAAATTTTCCTTCTAGTGTCCTTCGTTTGGGAGAAAAATGCAAAGGTACAAGAAAGCTTTTCCTTGCCAATATCTCTCTTTTGCAAAGAGCTGCGCATTGGAAAATTCAGGGCTATGCCGTGTAGATGATGGCCTAACAGGAGGCTTTAAAATTTTCTTTCTAGTGTCCTTCGTTTGGTAGAAAAATCCAACGGTACAAGACAGCTTTTCCTTGCCAATATCTCTCTTTTGCAAATAGCTGCGCATTGGAAAATTCAGGGCTATGCCGTGTTGATGATGGCCTAACAGGAGGCTTTAAAATTTTCTTTCTAGTGTCCTTCGTTTGGGAGAAAAATGCAAAGGTACAAGACAGCTTTTCCTTGCCAATATCTCTCTTTTGCAAAGAGCTGCGCATTGGAAAATTCAGGGCTATGCCGTGTAGATGATGACCTAACAGGAGGCTTTAAAAAATTTTTTCTAGTGTCCTTCGTTTGGGAGAAAAAGGCAAAGGTATACAAGACAGCTTTTCCTTGCCAATATCTCTCTTTTGCAAAGAGCTGCGCATTGGAAAATTCAGGGCTATGCCGTGTAGATGATGGCCTAACAGGAGGCTTTAAAATTTTCTTTCTAGTGTCCTTCGTTTGGGAGAAAAATGCAAAGGTACAAGACAGCTTTTCCTTGCCAATATCTCTCTTTTGCAAAGAGCTGCGCATTGGAAAATTCAGGGCTATACCGTGTAGATGAAGCACTAACAGGAGGCTTTAAAATTTTCATTCTAGTGTCCTTCGTTTGGGAGAAAAATCCAATGGTACAAGACAGCTTTTCCTTGCCAATATCTCTCTTTTGCACAAAGCTGCTCATTGGAAAATTCAGGGCTATGCCGTGTAGATGATGGCCTAACAGGAGGCTTTAAAATTTTCTTTCTAGTATCCTTCGTTTGGGAGAAAAATGCAAAGGTACAAGACAGCTTTTCCTTGCCAATATCTCTCTTTTGCAAAGAGCTGCGCATTGGAAAATTCAGGGCTATGCTGTGTAGATGATGGCCTAACAGGAGGCTTTAAAATTTTCTATCTAGTATACTTCGTCTGGGAGAAAAATGCAAAGGTACAAGACAGCTTTTCCTTGCCAATATCTCTCTTTTGCAAAGAGCTGCGCATTGGAAAATTCAGGGCTATGCCGTGTAGATGATGGCCTAACAGGAGGCTTTAAAATTTTCTTTCTAGTGTCCTTCGTTTGGGAGAAAAATGCAAAGGTACAAGACAGCTTTTCCTTGCCAATATCTCTCTTTTGCAAAGAGCTGCGCATTGGAAAATTCAGGGCTATGCCGTGTAGATGATGGCCTAACAGGAGGCTTAAAAAAAAATTTCTAGTGTCCTTCGTTTGGGAGAAAAATGCAAAGGTACAAGACAGCTTTTCCTTGCCAATATCTCTCTTTTGCAAAGAGCTGCGCATTGGAAAATTCAGGGCTATGCCGTGTAGATGATGGCCTAACAGGAGGCTTTAAAATTTTCTTTCTAGTGTCCTTCGTTTGGGAGAAAAATGCAAAGGTACAAGACAGCTTTTCCTTGCCAATATCTCTCTTTTGCAAAGAGCTGCGCATTGGAAAATTCAGGGCTATGCCGTGTAGATGATGGCCTAACAGGAGGCTTTAAAATTTTCTTTCTAGTGTCCTTCGTTTGGGAGAAAAATGCAAAGGTACAAGACAGCTTATCCTTGCCAATATCTCTCTTTTGCAAAGAGCTGCGCATTGGAAAATTCAGGGCTATGCCGTGTAGATGATGGCCTAACAGGAGGCTTTAAAAAAAAATTTCTAGTGTCCTTCGTTTGGGAGAAAAATGCAAAGGTACAAGACAGCTTTTCCTTGCCAATATCTCTCTTTTGCAAAGAGCTGCGCATTGGAAAATTCAGGGCTATGCCGTGTAGATGATGGCCTAACAGGAGGCTTTAACATTTTCTTTCTAGTGTCCTTCGTTTGGGAGAAAAATGCAAAGGTACAAGACAGCTTTTCCTTGCCAATATCTCTCTTTTGCAAAGAGCTGCGCATTGGAAAATTCAGGGCTATGCCGTGTAGATGATGGCCTAACAGGAGGCTTTAAAATTTTCTTTCTAGTGTTCTTCGTTTGGGAGAAAAACGCAAAGGTACTAGACAGCTTTTCCTTGCCAATATCTCTCTTTTGCAAAGAGCTGCGCATTGGAAAATTCAGGGCTATGCCGTGTAGATGATGGCCTAACAGGAGGCTTTACAATTTTATTTCTAGTGTCCTTCGTTTGGGAGAAAAATGCAAAGGTACAAGACAGCTTTTCCTTGCCAATATCTCTCTTTTGCAAAGAGCTGCGCATTGGAAAATTCAGGGCTATGCCGTGTAGATGATGGCCTAACAGGAGGCTTTAAAATTTTCTTTCTAGTGTCCTTCGTTTGGGAGAAAAATGCAAAGGTACAAGACAGCTTATCCTTGCCAATATCTCTCTTTTGCAAAGAGCTGCGCATTGGAAAATTCAGGGCTATGCCGTGTAGATGATGGCCTAACAGGAGGCTTTAAAATTTTCTTTCTAGTGTCCTTCGTTTGGGAGAAAAATGCAAAGGTACAAGAAAGTTTTTCCTTGCCAATATCTCTCTTTTGCAAAGAGCTGCGCATTGGAAAATTCAGGGCTATGCCGTGTAGATGATGGCCTAACAGGAGGCTTTAAAATTTTCTTTCTAGTGTCCTTCGTTTGGGAGAAAAATGCAAAGGTACAAGACAGCTTTTCCTTGCCAATATCTCTCTTTTGCAAAGAGCTGCGCATTGGAAAATTCAGGGCTATGCCGTGTAGATGATGGCCTAACAGGAGGCTTTAAAATTTTCTTTCTAGTGTCCTTCGTTTGGGAGAAAAATGCAAAGGTACAAGACAGCTTTTCCTTGCCAATATCTCTCTTTTGCAAAGAGCTGCGCATTGGAAAATTCAGGGCTATGCCGTGTAGATGATGGCCTAACAGGAGGCTTTAAAATTTTCTTTCTAGTTTCCTTCGTTTGGGAGAAAAATGCAAAGGTACAAGACAGCTTTTCCTTGCCAATATCTCTCTTTTGCAAAGAGCTGCGCATTGGAAAATTCAGGGCTATGCCGTGTAGATGATGGCCTAACAGGAGGCTTTAAAATTTTCTTTCTAGTGTCCTTCGTTTGGGAGAAAAATGCAAAGGTACAAGACAGCTTTTCCTTGCCAATATCTCTCTTTTGCAAAGAGCTGCGCATTGGAAAATTCAGGGCTATGCCGTGTAGATGATGGCCTAACATGAGGCTTTAAAATTTTCTTTCTAGTGTCCTTCGTTTGGGAGAAAAATGCAAAGGTACAAGACAGCTTTTCCTTGCCAATATCTCTCTTTTGCAAAGAGCTGCGCATTGGAAAATTCAGGGCTATGCCGTGTAGATGATGGCCTAACAGGAGGCTTTAAAAAAAATGTTCTAGTGTCCTTCGTTTGGGAGAAAAATGCAAAGGTACAAGACAGCTTTTCCTTGCCAATATCTCTCTTTTGCAAAGAGCTGTGCATTGGAAAATTCAGGGCTATGCCGTGTAGATGATGGCCTAACAGGAGGCTTTAAAATTTTCTTTCTAGTGTCCTTCGTTTGGGAGAAAAATGCAAAGGTACAAGACAGCTTATCCTTGCCAATATCTCTCTTTTGCAAAGAGCTGCGCATTGGAAAATTCAGGGCTATGCCGTGTAGATGATGGCCTAACAGGAGGCTTTAAAATTTTCTTTCTAGTGTCCTTCGTTTGGGAGAAAAATGCAAAGGTACAAGACAGTTTTTCCTTGCCAATATCTCTCTTTTGCAAAGAGCTGCGCATTGGAAAATTCAGGGCTATGCCGTGTAGATGATGGCCTAACAGGAGGCTTTAAAATTTTCTTTCTAGTGTCCTTCGTTTGGGAGAAAAATGCAAAGGTACAAGACAGCTTTTCCTTGCCAATATCTCTCTTTTGCAAAGAGCTGCGCATTGGAAAATTCAGGGCTATGCCGTGTAGATGATGGCCTAACAGGAGGCTTTAAAATTTTCTTTCTAGTGTCCTTCGTTTGGGAGAAAAATGCAAAGGTACAAGACAGCTTATCCTTGCCAATATCTCTCTTTTGCAAAGAGCTGCGCATTGGAAAATTCAGGGCTATGCCGTGTAGATGATGGCCTAACAGGAGGCTTTAAAAAATTTTTTCTAGTGTCCTTCGTTTGGGAGAAAAATGCAAAGGTACAAGACAGCTTTTCCTTGCCAATATCTCTCTTTTGCAAAGAGCTGCGCATTGGAAAATTCAGGGCTATGCCGTGTAGATGATGGCCTAACAGGAGGCTTTAAAATTTTCTTTCTAGTGTCCTTCGTTTGGGAGAAAAATGCAAAGGTACAAGACAGCTTTTCCTTGCCAATATCTCTCTTTTGCAAAGAGCTGCGCATTGGAAAATTATGGGCTATGCCGTGTAGATGATGGCCTAACAGGAGGCTTTAAAATTTTCTTTCTAGTGTCCTTCGTTTGGGAGAAAAATGCAAAGGTACATGACAGCTTTTCCTTGCCAATATCTCTCTTTTGCAAAGAGCTGCGCATTGGAAAATTCAGGGCTATGCCGTGTAGATGATGGCCTAACAGGAGGCTTTAAAATTTTCTTTCTAGTGTCCTTCGTTTGGGAGAAAAATGCAAAGGTACAAGACAGCTTTTCCTTGCCAATATCTCTCTTTTGCAAAGAGCTGCGCATTGGAAAATTCAGGGCTATGCCGTGTAGATGATGGCCTAACAGGAGGCTTTAAAATTTTCTTTCTAGTGTCCTTCGTTTGGGAGAAAAATGCAAAGGTACAAGACAGCTTATCCTTGCCAATATCTCTCTTTTGCAAAGAGCTGCGCATTGGAAAAGTATGGGCTATGCCGTGTAGATGATGGCCTAACAGGAGGCTTTAAAATTTTCTTTCTAGTGTCCTTCGTTTGGGAGAAAAATGCAAAGGTACATGACAGCTTTTCCTTGCCAATATCTCTCTTTTGCAAAGAGCTGCGCATTGGAAAATTCAGGGCTATGCCGTGTAGATGATGGCCTAACAGGAGGCTTTAAAATTTTCTTTCTAGTGTCCTTCGTTTGGGAGAAAAATGCAAAGGTACAAGACAGTTTTTCCTTGCCAATATCTCTCTTTTGCAAAGAGCTGCGCATTGGAAAATTCAGGGCTATGCCGTGTAGATGATGGCCTAACAGGAGGCTTTAAAATTTTCTTTCTAGTGTCCTTCGTTTGGGAGAAAAATGCAAAGGTACAAGACAGCTTTTCCTTGCCAATATCTCTCTTTTGCAAAGAGCTGCGCATTGGAAAATTCAGGGCTATGCCGTGTAGATGATGGCCTAACAGGAGGCTTTAAAATTTTCTTTCTAGTGTCCTTCGTTTGGGAGAAAAATGCAAAGGTACAAGACAGCTTATCCTTGCCAATATCTCTCTTTTGCAAAGAGCTGCGCATTGGAAAATTCAGGGCTATGCCGTGTAGATGATGGCCTAACAGGAGGCTTTAAAAAAAAATTCTAGTGTCCTTCGTTTGGGAGAAAAATGCAAAGGTACAAGACAGCTTTTCCTTGCCAATATCTCTCTTTTGCAAAGAGCTGCGCATTGGAAAATTCAGGGCTATGCCGTGTAGATGATGGCCTAACAGGAGGCTTTAAAATTTTCTTTCTAGTGTCCTTCGTTTGGGAGAAAAATGCAAAGGTACAAGACAGCTTTTCCTTGCCAATATCTCTCTTTTGCAAAGAGCTGCGCATTGGAAAATTCAGGGCTATGCCGTGTAGATGATGGCCTAACAGGAGGCTTTAAAATTTTCTTTCTAGTGTCCTTCGTTTGGGAGAAAAACGCAAAGGTACAAGACAGCTTTTCCTTGCCAATATCTCTCTTTTGCAAAGAGCTGCGCATTGGAAAATTCAGGGCTATGCCGTGTAGATGATGGCCTAACAGGAGGCTTTACAATTTTATTTCTAGTGTCCTTCGTTTGGGAGAAAAATGCAAAGGTACAAGACAGCTTTTCCTTGCCAATTTCTCTCTTTTGCAAAGAGCTGTGCATTGGAAAATTCAGGGCTATGCCGTGTAGATGATGGCCTAACAGGAGGCTTTAAAATTTTCTTTCTAGTGTCCTTCGTTTGGGAGAAAAATGCAAAGGTACAAGACAGCTTATCCTTGCCAATATCTCTCTTTTGCAAAGAGCTGCGCATTGGAAAATTCAGGGCTATGCCGTGTAGATGATGGCCTAACAGGAGGCTTTAAAATTTTCTTTCTAGTGTCCTTCGTTTGGGAGAAAAATGCAAAGGTACAAGACAGTTTTTCCTTGCCAATATCTCTCTTTTGCAAAGAGATGCGCATTGGAAAATTCAGGGCTATGCCGTGTAGTTGATGGCCTAACAGGAGGCTTTAAAATTTTCTTTCTAGTGTCCTTCGTTTGGGAGAAAAATGCAAAGGTACAAGACAGCTTTTCCTTGCCAATATCTCTCTTTTGCAAAGAGCTGCGCATTGGAAAATTCAGGGCTATGCCGTGTAGATGATGGCCTAACAGGAGGCTTTAAAATTTTCTTTCTAGTGTCCTTCGTTTGGGAGAAAAATGCAAAGGTACAAGACAGCTTATCCTTGCCAATATCTCTCTTTTGCAAAGAGCTGCGCATTGGAAAATTCAGGGCTATGCCGTGTAGATGATGGCCTAACAGGAGGCTTTAAAAAAAATTTTCTAGTGTCCTTCGTTTGGGAGAAAAATGCAAAGGTACAAGACAGCTTTTCCTTGCCAATATCTCTCTTTTGCAAAGAGCTGCGCATTGGAAAATTCAGGGCTATGCCGTGTAGATGATGGCCTAACAGGAGGCTTTAAAATTTTCTTTCTAGTGTCCTTCGTTTGGGAGAAAAATGCAAAGGTACAAGACAGCTTTTCCTTGCCAATATCTCTCTTTTGCAAAGAGCTGCGCATTGGAAAATTATGGGCTATGCCGTGTAGATGATGGCCTAACAGGAGGCTTTAAAATTTTCTTTCTAGTGTCCTTCGTTTGGGAGAAAAATGCAAAGGTACATGACAGCTTTTCCTTGCCAATATCTCTCTTTTGCAAAGAGCTGCGCATTGGAAAATTCAGGGCTATGCCGTGTAGATGATGGCCTAACAGGAGGCTTTAAAATTTTCTTTCTAGTGTCCTTCGTTTGGGAGAAAAATGCAAAGGTACAAGACAGCTTTTCCTTGCCAATATCTCTCTTTTGCAAAGAGCTGCGCATTGGAAAATTCAGGGCTATGCCGTGTAGATGATGGCCTAACAGGAGGCTTTAAAATTTTCTTTCTAGTGTCCTTCGTTTGGGAGAAAAATGCAAAGGTACAAGACAGCTTATCCTTGCCAATATCTCTCTTTTGCAAAGAGCTGCGCATTGGAAAATTCAGGGCTATGCCGTGTAGATGATGGCCTAACAGGAGGCTTTAAAAAAAAATTCTAGTGTCCTTCGTTTGGGAGAAAAATGCAAAGGTACAAGACAGCTTTTCCTTGCCAATATCTCTCTTTTGCAAAGAGCTGCGCATTGGAAAATTCAGGGCTATGCCGTGTAGATGATGGCCTAACAGGAGGCTTTACAATTTTATTTCTAGTGTCCTTCGTTTGGGAGAAAAATGCAAAGGTACAAGACAGCTTTTCCTTGCCAATATCTCTCTTTTGCAAAGAGCTGCGCATTGGAAAATTCAGGGCTATGCCGTGTAGATGATGGCCTAACAGGAGGCTTTAAAATTTTCTTTCTAGTGTCCTTCGTTTGGGAGAAAAATGCAAAGGTACAAGACAGCTTATCCTTGCCAATATCTCTCTTTTGCAAAGAGCTGCGCATTGGAAAATTCAGGGCTATGCCGTGTAGATGATGGCCTAACAGGAGGCTTTAAAATTTTCTTTCTAGTGTCCTTCGTTTGGGAGAAAAATGCAAAGGTACAAGACAGCTTTTCCTTGCCAATATCTCTCTTTTGCAAAGAGCTGCGCATTGGAAAATTCAGGGCTATGCCGTGTAGATGATGGCCTAACAGGAGGCTTTAAAATTTTCTTTCTAGTGTCCTTCGTTTGGGAGAAAAATGCAAAGGTACAAGACAGCTTATCCTTGCCAATATCTCTCTTTTGCAAAGAGCTGCGCTTTGGAAAATTCAGGGCTATGCCGTGTAGATGATGGCCTAACAGGAGGCTTTAAAAAAAAATTTCTAGTGTCCTTCGTTTTGGGAGAAAAATGCAAAGGTACAAGACAGCTTTTCCTTGCCAATATCTCTCTTTTGCAAAGAGCTGCGCATTGGAAAATTCAGGGCTATGCCGTGTAGATGATGGCCTAACAGGAGGCTTTAAAATTTTCTTTCTAGTGTCCTTCGTTTGGGAGAAAAATGCAAAGGTACAAGACCGCTTTTCCTTGCCAATATCTCTCTTTTGCAAAGAGCTGCGCATTGGAAAATTATGGGCTATGCCGTGTAGATGATGGCCTAACAGGAGGCTTTAAAATTTTCTTTCTAGTGTCCTTCGTTTGGGAGAAAAATGCAAAGGTACAAGACAGCTTATCCTTGCCAATATCTCTCTTTTGCAAAGAGCTGCGCTTTGGAAAATTCAGGGCTATGCCGTGTAGATGATGGCCTAACAGGAGGCTTTAAAAAAAAATTTCTAGTGTCCTTCGTTTTGGGAGAAAAATGCAAAGGTACAAGACAGCTTTTCCTTGCCAATATCTCTCTTTTGCAAAGAGCTGCGCATTGGAAAATTCAGGGCTATGCCGTGTAGATGATGGCCTAACAGGAGGCTTTAAAATTTTCTTTCTAGTGTCCTTCGTTTGGGAGAAAAATGCAAAGGTACAAGACAGCTTATCCTTGCCAATATCTCTCTTTTGCAAAGAGCTGCGCTTTGGAAAATTCAGGGCTATGCCGTGTAGATGATGGCCTAACAGGAGGCTTTAAAAAAAAATTTCTAGTGTCCTTCGTTTTGGGAGAAAAATGCAAAGGTACAAGACAGCTTTTCCTTGCCAATATCTCTCTTTTGCAAAGAGCTGCGCATTGGAAAATTCAGGGCTATGCCGTGTAGATGATGGCCTAACAGGAGGCTTTAAAATTTTCTTTCTAGTGTCCTTCGTTTGGGAGAAAAATGCAAAGGTACAAGACCGCTTTTCCTTGCCAATATCTCTCTTTTGCAAAGAGCTGCGCATTGGAAAATTATGGGCTATGCCGTGTAGATGATGGCCTAACAGGAGGCTTTAAAATTTTCTTTCTAGTGTCCTTCGTTTGGGAGAAAAATGCAAAGGTACAAGACAGTTTTTCCTTGCCAATATCTCTCTTTTGCAAAGAGCTGCGCATTGGAAAATTCAGGGCTATGCCGTGTAGATGATCGCCTAACAGGAGGCTTTAAAATTTTCTTTCTAGTGTCCTTCGTTTGGGAGAAAAATGCAAAGGTACAAGACAGCTTTTCCTTGCCAATATCTCTCTTTTGCAAAGAGCTGCGCATTGGAAAATTCAGGGCTATGCCGTGTAGATGATGGCCTAACAGGAGGCTTTAAAATTTTCTTTCTAGTGTCCTTCGTTTGGGAGAAAAATGCAAAGGTACAAGACAGCTTATCCTTGCCAATATCTCTCTTTTGCAATGAGCTGCGCATTGGAAAATTCAGGGCTATGCCGTGTAGATGATGGCCTAACAGGAGGCTTTAAAAAAAAAATTCTAGTGTCCTTCGTTTGGGAGAAAAATGCAACGGTACAAGACAGCTTTTCCTTGCCAATATCTCTCTTTTGCAAAGAGCTGCGCATTGGAAAATTCAGGGCTATGCCGTGTAGATGATGGCCTAACAGGAGGCTTTAAAATTTTCTTTCTAGTGTCCTTCGTTTGGGAGAAAAATGCAAAGGTACATGACAGCTTTTCCTTGCCAATATCTCTCTTTTGCAAAGAGCTGCGCATTGGAAAATTCAGGGCTATGCCGTGTAGATGATGGCCTAACAGGAGGCTTTAAAATTTTCTTTCTAGTGTCCTTCGTTTGGGAGAAAAACGCAAAGGTACAAGACAGCTTTTCCTTGCCAATATCTCTCTTTTGCAAAGAGCTGCGCATTGGAAAATTCAGGGCTATGCCGTGTAGATGATGGCCTAACAGGAGGCTTTAAAATTTTCTTTCTAGTGTCCTTCGTTTGGGAGAAAAATGCAAAGGTACAAGACAGCTTTTCCTTGCCAATATCTCTCTTTTGCAAAGAGCTGCGCATTGGAAAATTCAGGGCTATGCCGTGTAGATGATGGCCTAACAGGAGGCTTTAAAATTTTCTTTCTAGTGTCCTTCGTTTGGGAGAAAAATGCAAAGGTACAAGACAGCTTTTCATTGCCAATATCTCTCTTTTGCAAAGAGCTACGCATTGGAAAATTCAGGGCTATACCATGTAGATGAAGCACTAACAGGAGGCTTTAAAATTTTCATTCTAGTGTCCTTCGTTTGGGAGAAAAATCCAATGGTACAAGACAGTTTTTCCTTGCCAATATCTCTCTTTTACAAAGAGCTGCGCATTGGAAAATTCAGGGCTATGCCGTGTAGATGATGGCCTAACAGGAGGCTTTAAAATTTTCTTTCTAGTTTCCTTCGTTTGGGAGAAAAATGCAAAGGTACAAGACAGCTTTTCCTTGCCAATATCTCTCTTTTGCAAAGAGCTGCGCATTGGAAAATTCAGGGCTATGCCGTGTAGATGATGGCCTAACAGGAGGCTTTAAAATTTTCTTTCTAGTGTCCTTCGTTTGGGAGAAAAATGCAAAGGTACAAGACAGCTTTTCCTTGCCAATATCTCTCTTTTGCAAAGAGCTGCGCATTGGAAAATTCAGGGCTATGCCGTGTAGATGATGGCCTAACAGGAGGCTTTAAAATTTTCTTTCTAGTGTCCTTCGTTTGGGAGAAAAATGCAAAGGTACAAGACAGCTTTTCCTTGCCAATATCTCTCTTTTGCAAAGAGCTGCGCATTGGAAAATTCAGGGCTATGCCGTGTAGATGATGGCCTAACAGGAGGCTTTAAAAAAAATGTTCTAGTGTCCTTCGTTTGGGAGAAAAATGCAAAGGTACAAGACAGCTTTTCCTTGCCAATATCTCTCTTTTGCAAAGAGCTGCGCATTGGAAAATTCAGGGCTATGCCGTGTAGATGATGGCCTAACAGGAGGCTTTAAAATTTTCTTTCTAGTGTCCTTCGTTTGGGAGAAAAATGCAAAGGTACAAGACAGCTTATCCTTGCCAATATCTCTCTTTTGCAAAGAGCTGCGCATTGGAAAATTCAGGGCTATGCCGTGTAGATGATGGCCTAACAGGAGGCTTTAAAAAATTTTTTCTAGTGTCCTTCGTTTGGGAGAAAAATGCAAAGGTACAAGACAGCTTTTCCTTGCCAATATCTCTCTTTTGCAAAGAGCTGCGCATTGGAAAATTCAGGGCTATGCCGTGTAGATGATGGCCTAACAGGAGGCTTTAAAATTTTCTTTCTAGTGTCCTTCGTTTGGGAGAAAAATGCAAAGGTACAAGACAGCTTTTCCTTGCCAATATCTCTCTTTTGCAAAGAGCTGCGCATTGGAAAATTCAGGGCTATGCCGTGTAGATGATGGCCTAACAGGAGGCTTTAAAATTTTCTTTCTAGTGTCCTTCGTTTGGGAGAAAAATGCAAAGGTACATGACAGCTTTTCCTTGCCAATATCTCTCTTTTGCAAAGAGCTGCGCATTGGAAAATTCAGGGCTATGCCGTGTAGATGATGGCCTAACAGGAGGCTTTAAAATTTTCTTTCTAGTGTCCTTCGTTTGGGAGAAAAATGCAAAGGTACAAGACAGTTTTTCCTTGCCAATATCTCTCTTTTGCAAAGAGCTGCGCATTGGAAAATTCAGGGCTATGCCGTGTAGATGATGGCCTAACAGGAGGCTTTAAAATTTTCTTTCTAGTGTCCTTCGTTTGGGAGAAAAATGCAAAGGTACAAGACAGCTTTTCCTTGCCAATATCTCTCTTTTGCAAAGAGCTGCGCATTGGAAAATTCAGGGCTATGCCGTGTAGATGATGGCCTAACAGGAGGCTTTAAAATTTTCTTTCTAGTGTCCTTCGTTTGGGAGAAAAATGCAAAGGTACAAGACAGCTTTTCCTTGCCAATATCTCTCTTTTGCAAAGAGCTGCGCATTGGAAAATTCAGGGCTATGCCGTGTAGATGATGGCCTAACAGGAGGCTTTAAAATTTTCTTTCTAGTGTCCTTCGTTTGGGAGAAAAATGCAAAGGTACAAGACAGCTTATCCTTGCCAATATCTCTCTTTTGCAAAGAGCTGCGCATTGGAAAATTCAGGGCTATGCCGTGTAGATGATGGCCTAACAGGAGGCTTTAAAAAAATTTTTCTAGTGTCCTTCGTTTGGGAGAAAAATGCAAAGGTACAAGACAGCTTTTCCTTGCCAATATCTCTCTTTTGCAAAGAGCTGCGCATTGGAAAATTCAGGGCTATGCCGTGTAGATGATGGCCTAACAGGAGGCTTTAAAATTTTCTTTCTAGTGTCCTTCGTTTGGGAGAAAAATGCAAAGGTACAAGACAGCTTATCCTTGCCAATATCTCTCTTTTGCAAAGAGCTGCGCATTGGAAAATTCAGGGCTATGCCGTGTAGATGATGGCCTAACAGGAGGCTTTAAAATTTTCTTTCTAGTGTCCTTCGTTTGGGAGAAAAATGCAAAGGTACAAGACAGCTTTTCCTTGCCAATATCTCTCTTTTGCAAAGAGCTGCGCATTGGAAAATTCAGGGCTATGCCGTGTAGATGATGGCCTAACAGGAGGCTTTAAAATTTTCTTTCTAGTGTCCTTCGTTTGGGAGAAAAATGCAAAGGTACATGACAGCTTTTCCTTGCCAATATCTCTCTTTTGCAAAGAGCTGCGCATTGGAAAATTATGGGCTATGCCGTGTAGATGATGGCCTATCAGGAGGCTTTAAAATTTTCTTTCTAGTGTCCTTCGTTTGGGAGAAAAATGCAAAGGTACATGACAGCTTTTCCTTGCCAATATCTCTCTTTTGCAAAGAGCTGCGCATTGGAAAATTCAGGGCTATGCCGTGTAGATGATGGCCTAACAGGAGGCTTTAAAATTTTCTTTCTAGTGTCCTTCGTTTGGGAGAAAAATGCAAAGGTACAAGACAGTTTTTCCTTGCCAATATCTCTCTTTTGCAAAGAGCTGCGCATTGGAAAATTCAGGGCTATGCCGTGTAGATGATGGCCTAACAGGAGGCTTTAAAATTTTCTTTCTAGTGTCCTTCGTTTGGGAGAAAAATGCAAAGGTACAAGACAGCTTTTCCTTGCCAATATCTCTCTTTTGCAAAGAGCTGCGCATTGGAAAATTCAGGGCTATGCCGTGTAGATGATGGCCTAACAGGAGGCTTTAAAATTTTCTTTCTAGTGTCCTTCGTTTGGGAGAAAAATGCAAAGGTACAAGACAGCTTATCCTTGCCAATATCTCTCTTTTGCAAAGAGCTGCGCATTGGAAAATTCAGGGCTATGCCGTGTAGATGATGGCCTAACAGGAGGCTTTAAAAAAAAAATTCTAGTGTCCTTCGTTTGGGAGAAAAATGCAAAGGTACAAGACAGCTTTTCCTTGCCAATATCTCTCTTTTGCAAAGAGCTGCGCATTGGAAAATTATGGGCTATGCCGTGTAGATGATGGCCTAACAGGAGGCTTTAAAATTTTCTTTCTAGTGTCCTTCGTTTGGGAGAAAAATGCAAAGGTACATGACAGCTTTTCCTTGCCAATATCTCTCTTTTGCAAAGAGCTGCGCATTGGAAAATTCAGGGCTATGCCGTGTAGATGATGGCCTAACAGGAGGCTTTAAAATTTTCTTTCTAGTGTCCTTCGTTTGGGAGAAAAATGCAAAGGTACAAGACAGTTTTTCCTTGCCAATATCTCTCTTTTGCAAAGAGCTGCGCATTGGAAAATTCAGGGCTATGCCGTGTAGATGATGGCCTAACAGGAGGCTTTAAAATTTTCTTTCTAGTGTCCTTCGTTTGGGAGAAAAATGCAAAGGTACAAGACAGCTTTTCCTTGCCAATATCTCTCTTTTGCAAAGAGCTGCGCATTGGAAAATTCAGGGCTATGCCGTGTAGATGATGGCCTAACAGGAGGCTTTAAAATTTTCTTTCTAGTGTCCTTCGTTTGGGAGAAAAATGCAAAGGTACAAGACAGCTTATCCTTGCCAATATCTCTCTTTTGCAAAGAGCTGCGCATTGGAAAATTCAGGGCTATGCCGTGTAGATGATGGCCTAACAGGAGGCTTTAAAAAAAAAATTCTAGTGTCCTTCGTTTGGGAGAAAAATGCAAAGGTACAAGACAGCTTTTCCTTGCCAATATCTCTCTTTTGCAAAGAGCTGCGCATTGGAAAATTCAGGGCTATGCCGTGTAGATGATGGCCTAACAGGAGGCTTTAACATTTTCTTTCTAGTGTCCTTCGTTTGGGAGAAAAATGCAAAGGTACAAGACAGCTTTTCCTTGCCAATATCTCTCTTTTGCAAAGAGCTGCGCATTGGAAAATTCAGGGCTATGCCGTGTAGATGATGGCCTAACAGGAGGCTTTAAAATTTTCTTTCTAGTGTCCTTCGTTTGGGAGAAAAACGCAAAGGTACAAGACAGCTTTTCCTTGCCAATATCTCTCTTTTGCAAAGAGCTGCGCATTGGAAAATTCAGGGCTATGCCGTGTAGATGATGGCCTAACAGGAGGCTTTACAATTTTATTTCTAGTGTCCTTCGTTTGGGAGAAAAATGCAAAGGTACAAGACAGCTTTTCCTTGCCAATATCTCTCTTTTGCAAAGAGCTGCGCATTGGAAAATTCAGGGCTATGCCGTGTAGATGATGGCCTAACAGGAGGCTTTAAAATTTTCTTTCTAGTGTCCTTCGTTTGGGAGAAAAATGCAAAGTTACAAGACAGCTTATCCTTGCCAATATCTCTCTTTTGCAAAGAGCTGCGCATTGGAAAATTCAGGGCTATGCCGTGTAGATGATGGCCTAACAGGAGGCTTTAAAATTTTCTTTCTAGTGTCCTTCGTTTGGGAGAAAAATGCAAAGGTACAAGACAGCTTTTCCTTGCCAATATCTCTCTTTTGCAAAGAGCTGCGCATTGGAAAATTCAGGGCTATGCCGTGTAGATGATGGCCTAACAGGAGGCTTTAAAATTTTCTTTCTAGTGTCCTTCGTTTGGGAGAAAAATGCAAAGGTACAAGACAGCTTATCCTTGCCAATATCTCTCTTTTGCAAAGAGCTGCGCATTGGAAAATTCAGGGCTATGCCGTGTAGATGATGGCCTAACAGGAGGCTTTAAAAAAAAATTTCTAGTGTCCTTCGTTTGGGAGAAAAATGCAAAGGTACAAGACAGCTTTTCCTTGCCAATATCTCTCTTTTGCAAAGAGCTGCGCATTGGAAAATTCAGGGCTATGCCGTGTAGATGATGGCCTAACAGGAGGCTTTAAAATTTTCTTTCTAGTGTCCTTCGTTTGGGAGAAAAATGCAAAGGTACAAGACAGCTTTTCCTTGCCAATATCTCTCTTTTGCAAAGAGCTGCGCATTGGAAAATTATGGGCTATGCCGTGTAGATGATGGCCTAACAGGAGGCTTTAAAATTTTCTTTCTAGTGTCCTTCGTTTGGGAGAAAAAAGCAAAGGTACATGACAGCTTTTCCTTGCCAATATCTCTCTTTTGCAAAGAGCTGCGCATTGGAAAATTCAGGGCTATGCCGTGTAGATGATGGCCTAACAGGAGGCTTTAAAATTTTCTTTCTAGTGTCCTTCGTTTGGGAGAAAAATGCAAAGGTACAAGACAGTTTTTCCATGCCAATATCTCTCTTTTGCAAAGAGCTGCGCATTGGAAAATTCAGGGCTATGCCGTGTAGATGATGGCCTAACAGGAGGCTTTAAAATTTTCTTTCTAGTGTCCTTCGTTTGGGAGAAAAATGCAAAGGTACAAGACAGCTTTTCCTTGCCAATATCTCTCTTTTGCAAAGAGCTGCGCATTGGAAAATTCAGGGCTATGCCGTGTAGATGATGGCCTAACAGGAGGCTTTAAAATTTTCTTTCTAGTGTCCTTCGTTTGGGAGAAAAATGCAAAGGTACAAGACAGCTTATCCTTGCCAATATCTCTCTTTTGCAATGAGCTGCGCATTGGAAAATTCAGGGCTATGCCGTGTAGATGATGGCCTAACAGGAGGCTTTAAAAAAAAAATTCTAGTGTCCTTCGTTTGGGAGAAAAATGCAAAGGTACAGTACAAGACAGCTTTTCCTTGCCAATATCTCTCTTTTGCAAAGAGCTGCGCATTGGAAAATTCAGGGCTATGCCGTGTAGATGATGGCCTAACAGGAGGCTTTAAAATTTTCTTTCTAGTGTCCTTCGTTTGGGAGAAAAATGCAAAGGTACAAGACAGCTTTTCCTTGCCAATATCTCTCTTTTGCAAAGAGCTGCGCATTGGAAAATTCAGGGCTATGCCGTGTAGATGATGGCCTAACAGGAGGCTTTAAAATTTTCTTTCTAGTGTCCTTCGTTTGGGAGAAAAACGCAAAGGTACAAGACAGCTTTTCCTTGCCAATATCTCTCTTTTGCAAAGAGCTGCGCATTGGAAAATTCAGGGCTATGCCGTGTAGATGATGGCCTAACAGGAGGCTTTACAATTTTATTTCTAGTGTCCTTCGTTTGGGAGAAAAATGCAAAGGTACAAGACAGCTTTTCATTGCCAATATCTCTCTTTTGCAAAGAGCTACGCATTGGAAAATTCAGGGCTATACCATGTAGATGAAGCACTAACAGGAGGCTTTAAAATTTTCATTCTAGTGTCCTTCGTTTGGGAGAAAAATCCAAAGGTACAAGACAGCTTTTCCTTGCCAATATCTCTCTTTTGCAAAGAGCTGCGCATTGGAAAATTCAGGGCTATGCCGTGTAGATGATGGCCTAACAGGAGGCTTTAAAATTTTCTTTCTAGTGTCCTTCGTTTGGGAGAAAAATGCAAAGGTACAAGACAGCTTTTCCTTGCCAATATCTCTCTTTTGCAAAGAGCTGCGCATTGGAAAATTCAGGGCTATGCCGTGTAGATGATGGCCTAACAGGAGGCTTTAAAATTTTCTTTCTAGTGTCCTTCGTTTGGGAGAAAAATGCAAAGGTACAAGACAGCTTTTCCTTGCCAATATCTCTCTTTTGCAAAGAGCTGCGCATTGGAAAATTCAGGGCTATGCCGTGTAGATGATGGCCTAACAGGAGGCTTTAAAATTTTCTTTCTAGTGTCCTTCGTTTGGGAGAAAAATGCAAAGGTACAAGACAGCTTTTCCTTGCCAATATCTCTCTTTTGCAAAGAGCTGCGCATTGGAAAATTCAGGGCTATGCCGTGTAGATGATGGCCTAACAGGAGGCTTTAAAATTTTCTTTCTAGTGTCCTTCGTTTGGGAGAAAAATGCAAAGGTACAAGACAGCTTATCCTTGCCAATATCTCTCTTTTGCAAAGAGCTGCGCATTGGAAAATTCAGGGCTATGCCGTGTAGATGATGGCCTAACAGGAGGCTTTAAAAAAATTTTTCTAGTGTCCTTCGTTTGGGAGAAAAATGCAAAGGTACAAGACAGCTTTTCCTTGCCAATATCTCTCTTTTGCAAAGAGCTGCGCATTGGAAAATTCAGGGCTATGCCGTGTAGATGATGGCCTAACAGGAGGCTTTAAAATTTTCTTTCTAGTGTCCTTCGTTTGGGAGAAAAATGCAAAGGTACAAGACAGCTTATCCTTGCCAATATCTCTCTTTTGCAAAGAGCTGCGCATTGGAAAATTCAGGGCTATGCCGTGTAGATGATGGCCTAACAGGAGGCTTTAAAATTTTCTTTCTAGTGTCCTTCGTTTGGGAGAAAAATGCAAAGGTACAAGACAGCTTTTCCTTGCCAATATCTCTCTTTTGCAAAGAGCTGCGCATTGGAAAATTCAGGGCTATGCCGTGTAGATGATGGCCTAACAGGAGGCTTTAAAATTTTCTTTCTAGTGTCCTTCGTTTGGGAGAAAAATGCAAAGGTACATGACAGCTTTTCCTTGCCAATATCTCTCTTTTGCAAAGAGCTGCGCATTGGAAAATTATGGGCTATGCCGTGTAGATGATGGCCTATCAGGAGGCTTTAAAATTTTCTTTCTAGTGTCCTTCGTTTGGGAGAAAAATGCAAAGGTACATGACAGCTTTTCCTTGCCAATATCTCTCTTTTGCAAAGAGCTGCGCATTGGAAAATTCAGGGCTATGCCGTGTAGATGATGGCCTAACAGGAGGCTTTAAAATTTTCTTTCTAGTGTCCTTCGTTTGGGAGAAAAATGCAAAGGTACAAGACAGTTTTTCCTTGCCAATATCTCTCTTTTGCAAAGAGCTGCGCATTGGAAAATTCAGGGCTATGCCGTGTAGATGATGGCCTAACAGGAGGCTTTAAAATTTTCTTTCTAGTGTCCTTCGTTTGGGAGAAAAATGCAAAGGTACAAGACAGCTTTTCCTTGCCAATATCTCTCTTTTGCAAAGAGCTGCGCATTGGAAAATTCAGGGCTATGCCGTGTAGATGATGGCCTAACAGGAGGCTTTAAAATTTTCTTTCTAGTGTCCTTCGTTTGGGAGAAAAATGCAAAGGTACAAGACAGCTTATCCTTGCCAATATCTCTCTTTTGCAAAGAGCTGCGCATTGGAAAATTCAGGGCTATGCCGTGTAGATGATGGCCTAACAGGAGGCTTTAAAAAAAAAATTCTAGTGTCCTTCGTTTGGGAGAAAAATGCAAAGGTACAAGACAGCTTTTCCTTGCCAATATCTCTCTTTTGCAAAGAGCTGCGCATTGGAAAATTATGGGCTATGCCGTGTAGATGATGGCCTAACAGGAGGCTTTAAAATTTTCTTTCTAGTGTCCTTCGTTTGGGAGAAAAATGCAAAGGTACATGACAGCTTTTCCTTGCCAATATCTCTCTTTTGCAAAGAGCTGCGCATTGGAAAATTCAGGGCTATGCCGTGTAGATGATGGCCTAACAGGAGGCTTTAAAATTTTCTTTCTAGTGTCCTTCGTTTGGGAGAAAAATGCAAAGGTACAAGACAGTTTTTCCTTGCCAATATCTCTCTTTTGCAAAGAGCTGCGCATTGGAAAATTCAGGGCTATGCCGTGTAGATGATGGCCTAACAGGAGGCTTTAAAATTTTCTTTCTAGTGTCCTTCGTTTGGGAGAAAAATGCAAAGGTACAAGACAGCTTTTCCTTGCCAATATCTCTCTTTTGCAAAGAGCTGCGCATTGGAAAATTCAGGGCTATGCCGTGTAGATGATGCCTAACAGGAGGCTTTAAAATTTTCTTTCTAGTGTCCTTCGTTTGGGAGAAAAATGCAAAGGTACAAGACAGCTTATCCTTGCCAATATCTCTCTTTTGCAAAGAGCTGCGCATTGGAAAATTCAGGGCTATGCCGTGTAGATGATGGCCTAACAGGAGGCTTTAAAAAAAAATTCTAGTGTCCTTCGTTTGGGAGAAAAATGCAAAGGTACAAGACAGCTTTTCCTTGCCAATATCTCTCTTTTGCAAAGAGCTGCGCATTGGAAAATTCAGGGCTATGCCGTGTAGATGATGGCCTAACAGGAGGCTTTAACATTTTCTTTCTAGTGTCCTTCGTTTGGGAGAAAAATGCAAAGGTACAAGACAGCTTTTCCTTGCCAATATCTCTCTTTTGCAAAGAGCTGCGCATTGGAAAATTCAGGGCTATGCCGTGTAGATGATGGCCTAACAGGAGGCTTTAAAATTTTCTTTCTAGTGTCCTTCGTTTGGGAGAAAAACGCAAAGGTACAAGACAGCTTTTCCTTGCCAATATCTCTCTTTTGCAAAGAGCTGCGCATTGGAAAATTCAGGGCTATGCCGTGTAGATGATGGCCTAACAGGAGGCTTTACAATTTTATTTCTAGTGTCCTTCGTTTGGGAGAAAAATGCAAAGGTACAAGACAGCTTTTCCTTGCCAATATCTCTCTTTTGCAAAGAGCTGCGCATTGGAAAATTCAGGGCTATGCCGTGTAGATGATGGCCTAACAGGAGGCTTTAAAATTTTCTTTCTAGTGTCCTTCGTTTGGGAGAAAAATGCAAAGTTACAAGACAGCTTATCCTTGCCAATATCTCTCTTTTGCAAAGAGCTGCGCATTGGAAAATTCAGGGCTATGCCGTGTAGATGATGGCCTAACAGGAGGCTTTAAAATTTTCTTTCTAGTGT